>NC_051075.1:80836259-80940121 GCF_004664715.2 Peromyscus leucopus
CCAGGAACACTAAACTATCCACATAGAAACATATACACATAAATTACAATAAAGTATTTCTTTATTTTTTCTCATCAAGCACTAGGAGGTATTCTAATTTAAGAGTTCTTGTGTAGTATGTGTGAGGCCTTAATTCAAATGTTAATATTTCAAAAACATTTTCCACATTTTGATTAGTAAATGATTTGAAACATCACTACTACCTGTTAAAGATTAGGCCACTGCATCATCCAAGAGATCTGTCTCACTTTTCTTCTCATGAACAACCCATTTCTATCATGTATCTGAGTCAACCAGATAAAAGATATCTCAGGGAACATAGAGTTGAGAGGTGATGTTCTCATGAACAGACATTACCCTACACTCCATCCTCTGACTGGGTTCCTTCAACTTGACCAATCCATGTAAGCAGAAAAGGTTGCATAAAGCCACCATCTCTATCACCAGAGAATATTTAATGGATATTAAAGCCAAAAAGATAAATTTACCTTGGAACCAAGGGAATGAATGCCATTTCCCAAAAGAAAGACTGGAAACAAGTGTTAGGATGGAAAGGAAGGGGTCCCTGTGCTATGCCCATGACAACGTGGTTTTACTGTGATATTAGCAAATACTGTGGAGGTCCCTCAGAGGATTACACACACAAGACCACCTGACCCAGCAATCTGGAGGAAGGAGAGGAGACAAGAAGGAGGAAGGAAGAAACATGAGAGTAGGAGTGGCTAGAAGGGTCATCAGGAGTGAAAGGAAAAAGAGAGTGTAATAAATGAATTAATACAATCACAGTACATCATCAGCAAGTATGATATTTGTTTTAAGTAGAATATATTTATAAGTTTATGAACTTCATATACTGAAAAAGAGCATTTTATATAACATAGAGTGTTAATATACATGTATTTGTCTGTCCTTGAATGTCTGTTTGTGTGTCTCTTGTTGTATGTCTGTCTATGTGACTATGTCTGGATGTTTGTGTATGTGCTTGAGAGATGTGTTTTTCTCATAATATAAATAGTTTACATTGCAGCAGTTACCTTAGCATCCTCTGACCACAAAGCCCAGCTCAGGGGTCCGGTGCCCAGGGAGGCTGGAAGTAGGGGCTTGACTTCAGGGACTGGGTGCCCCTTCCCTTGACCAAGCTTCTGTAGACAGCCCAACTTCCCTTAGTAAGATCCCTGTGTGTCAGAAAACCTGTGGCTGAAAACACAGCTCAGCAGCCCTGCCATCCTCATTTTAAAGTGTGACAGACACTATGCTCCTCATCTGAACAGTCTGCTCTTATTATTACCATTTTATTCAGGTATATGCTGTTGAACATCAATAGTGAAATTCCTGCATGTGCCATGGGTCATCTTCACATTAGAATTGATGAGGTCATCATATCATACAGTCCCCACTCTGGATAAAAGCCACCAGCTAGGGATGCATTTTCTTCCTCCTTCTCCTCTTATTCTTCTCTTATTTTTGTTTGTCAGTTTGGTTGGCTGGTTTGATTCGTCCCCCTACTCCTACTTTCTTGAGATTGATGCTCAAGACACTGATCCTTTACAATTTTATTCTGCTGTGTTACAATCGGTCATAAGTGCTGGGCATCAAGGAGAGGAACTTGGAGAGGCTGATGTTTGTTTTGAATTACATAATCTAATTCTGTAATTAAAACTTTATTTTCTGTAGGAAATGGTGAACTTTATAAAGATAGGCATACAGGCCTGTGGTAGTGTTTGCCTTCTATGTGCAAGGTCTTAAATTCAATCCCATTTTTAAAAAAAGATCAGAATTGAGCACAGAAAAAAATGTCATTTCTCAAATTCATAGACAGAGAAGAGGCAATCTCATGGTCAGAGGAGGAATGGCAATAAATGGGTGGAAAGTGATGTAGAGTGGAAAGGGAACAAGTACACAGTGAATTAGTGGAGTTCAGTTCTTGTAGTCCATAGCAAGCAATTCAGTTAAGGTCTGCAGCATCCATGACAGGCTTCTAAATAACTACAAACTGTGAGTTCAACACAGAGAAGGGGTAATATTTAAATGAATGGAAATGATAATTGCTGAGACTGTGTGTGCATACATGTGTGTGTTTGCACTTGCATATGGAGGCCAAAAGTTGGTTCAGAGTGTCTTCCTCAATT
Organism: Peromyscus leucopus; assembly: GCF_004664715.2. Lineage (NCBI taxonomy): Eukaryota > Metazoa > Chordata > Mammalia > Rodentia > Cricetidae > Peromyscus > Peromyscus leucopus. The sequence continues at coordinate 80,838,389 of NC_051075.1, forward strand.
GATCCCTACCATGTTTTTTGAGGCAGGGTCTCACACTGAACCTGGAGCTCGCAGGTTCAGATAGAATGTTTGGATGACAAGTCCCAGAAAACCTCCTGTGTCCACCTAAGGATAAACCATCACACCCAGCTTTGTAGTTAAGTGCTGAGGACAAAGCTGAGATACTCATGCTGGGAGGCAGGCACCTCTCCATGAGCCATCTCCTCAGCCCTGGATTTTATCAGTGAAAATTGTACATATTAATAAAAATATTATAACCTATAAAATACATACATTCTATAATGATATTTACTATTAAAGTACACTTTAGTAAGAGATATTCCCATTTAAATTATATTGGCTTTGGTACATGAACATACATTATATAGCATTATATATAAAATATTGTATTTTCCAAAAGTTTACAATAATGGTTACTTTTAGGAGTTAGAAATTTGTTTGTGTACTCTGTAGTTATACTTATTTCTACATAGATATTACATATTAAATAAGCATTTATAAGCCCACCTAGAAAATATAATTATATAATCCGTAGATATTAATATTCAGAATGGGAACAAAAATAATAGTAAAGGTTTTGATCAAATAATCTTTTAAAACATATATTCAGAATGCTAGATGGTGATTTTTTTAGATAAATGGACTTTTACAACACACCCATATTACATCCATGTGAATATGATTGCACTTCTGGTTTCCAAAGATGACCATGAAAATGATTGTGCTTCGAGGCTGTATTTCATCCAGAGGTATATAAAGTAACATCAGGGAAACTTAAGCTCTGTTACTTGGGCTGACATGACTACAGAATTAGGGCCAGCTTTGGAGTCACTGGAGACAGGTGTGTAAGGGAGGCTCCTGACATGTCAGGCAAACGGCCAAACCACACAGGCAGATCACGTACTGTGTATGTGAGGCAAGTAAGGCCTAAAGCACTGGGCCATGCCTTAAGCAAACAAAGAGCTCTGGAATGCACAGTAGTATCTTGACCCAGAGGAGCTTGAAACCAGACCCCAAAGATGACAACTGCTGATGTAAGATCCAGAGTCAACCCAGAACACCATGACAGCTGGAAGCAGAGCCCTCCAAAAAAGTACACACATAAATACCTCAGACTTTTATTTAATAAACGAGATTGCTTACAACATCCCAGAGCGTGTGACATTTGGTTCTGCGTCTACTCACCCCCTGCCCCAGGGATCAGAGACAGTGGAACCCCAGCTGCAGAGCAAAAAAACCATATGATTTTTAAAAGAGGCAATATATGAGAAATTAGGGATTTTTAAACCAATCATTGCCTATATGATAATTAATGCCATGAAGTCAATCTCTTGGTCAACTTGGGAGAGAAGAAGGATCTAGGAAAAGATGAAGGAAGGGAAATAATAATCAGAATATATTGAATGGAGAAATTATTTTCCAAACTTAATTATTTTTTTAACTTGCATGTGATGGTCTAGAATGCTGGTGCACACATTTAATCTAGTCACTAGGGAGACTATAGCAAGAGAATCTCTCACAGTTGAATATCAGCTTTATTTATATAGTGAGTTCAAGCCAATCAGAGTGCTCCTGTAAAAACAAAAGGAGAAAAGTCATTCTCTCTACTGGTGAATGTGTGTGTGTGTGTGTGTGTGTGTGTGTGTGTGTGTGTGTGTGTGTGTGTGTGTTTGGATATATGGCTATGTGTGTGACTGTGTTTAGAGTTATGCAGACTGTCACTGACACCACATCCATCCTCTCATCAGAAGATTTTAAAATTATCCTAGTATTTTTATCTATAGATGTGACCAACATCATGATCAAACCCATGAGGGAAGGAAATAGATTATGTCATCTTAAATCTTATAGCCATCATTTAGGAAAATCAGGACATGATATCAAAGCAGGAATGTGAAGGTGGGAACTGAATCAGGAAACGTGAAGGAACTCTGCTTAACATCTTGCACTCCATGGTTGTTCAGCATGCTTTCTTATACAACCCAGGAGCACCTTCCCATAGATGGTACCCCCCCATCTGACTGCACCCTCCCACATCAATCATTTCTCAAGAACTGACCCCATAGTCATTCTCGCAGAACAACCTGATAGAGGCATTGTTATCCAACTGAGGTTCCTTGTTCCCTGATGACCTAGTTTGTATTATGTTGTTGAAATTCCACCCATAGCATAAATGTACAAGCTAGTACTGTCATAATAACATTACCTATTGAGTATCAATGTGTCCACCAGACATAAGTAAATATGAATGTTAAAACATTTAAGAATAAGAATTCACCTCTCAAAGAGAATATATATAATTATAAATGATGTGGGACTTTACCATGAATATTTTCCATTTAATAATAATTTTTGCTTAGTGAATTCCTTTAGAGAACTCATGGAAATGGAAACCCAAGGAGCAAGGGAGTACAGAATATGGATACAAAAATATCTGTGAAGTCACCAAAGACAAAAGTACTTGAAAAATTAGACTTATGCCAAGTTCTTTAATATAGTATGAGATCTGTGCATTTATTTTTGTAATACTCCTTCCCAAATTTTTGTTACTACAATGAAAATATCAGATAAACCCAAGATGAGACATACTGAGAATAATGTCTGAAAAATATTCTTCTAACACTCAGGGCATTAAGGACAGGAGGAACACAGCACTCGTAATGTGGGTGACCATCAGAGCTTGCACAGGATGGCTGACACTCTAAGTGTCTTTATTACTGCCACTCTGAATACAAAGATTATGCACACAGAAATAAGGGACACAAAAAGTGAGATCTCCAGTACCAATACAGACATCCTCTGAGTGCTGACTGAACAGGTGGGCTCCAGCTCTGTGCTTCACATGCCCTGTGATTTACAATAGCAAGGCATGGAAGAAAGCTCTACACACTCTTGTTCTCTAGTGAACAACACCTCAAGGCACAGGGTCCCCATGTTCATTTCTACTTCTTCTCTACTTCCTGTGACTTCAGCTTCTCTGGCTTAATTTTTTCTTTAGTTAACATAACTTTCAAGCCTAGTTGCATAGTGCTGTGTTTTATGAAATTTTATGAACAGCTAAACTTCCCATCCCTTTGCAATGTGATAATCATATTTAGGAGCCTGAGGGTTTTTTTATATTACAAGCTAAAAAGGGAGATATAAAGTGCACAGTGAAAGATAAACTGACATAATTCAAGAGGTACTAAAACTAGTACCAAGGTAAGGTGTTCTCAAGTGAGAAGGTGAAGAGGTTGAAATCACTCTCTTGGGTCTGCTCTCAGACAAACACATCAAGTCACATGTAATCATGTTAGTGAGGTGTTTTCTCACAAGTTATTTTCTAGATGGGTAATGAGAAAAAGACAATTCCACTGACACCAAGAGAATACATTTTTGTTGTTCCTTTTTTAAAATTGTATTATCTGTATTTTATTTATCTAGGAAATTCAAAGTGGATTTTTTACATATAGAAATGTGTATACTTAGCTTGACTTAATTTTCAGACATAGTTAACTCTAAAATATTCAACTGTGACTCATGGTTTTTAGTCCTGGAGTCTACAGACTGCCTTATTTTGCTAAACATTCTTCAAATTATGTGGAACTCAAAGGAAATAAGAATCAATTTGTTGAAAATTACTTAGAGAAGAACAAAGAAATTTAGCATGACTGCCAGTATTTTATTTCAGTTCAGTGGTTCAAACTAGCTCTTTCAAGCTTATTTGTAGGTTATTTAGAATTTTTATTGAATCTATTAACTTATTTACTGTGCATGCATGTATGTGTGTGGGCATGCCATGGTGTACATTTGGAGGTCAGAGAGCAATATGAGGAAATTGGTTCTCACTGACCACCATGTGCATCCCAGGGATTAAATTCTGACTTTCAGGCCTGTTGGCAAGCATTCCTACCTGCTGAGCCTTTGTGACAGCCCTTACTGATAAATTCTTCCAGCAGATAATGTTCAATATCCTTTCTGTGTCAGGACACAGAGAGAAGCTTCATGTATATTATCTCCAACTTTTGACACACAGTAGAAAGCATAAAAGAAGAAAATGGGGATGACAAATTAACCTAAATACAACCAAATTATAAAAAACAAAATAAAACATAAAAATTGTGTTGATATTTCCTTTTTTATCAATAACTCAAAATCTTTTTATTGTGTCTTGATTCCTAAGTCACTTATTTGTAACTTAAGTATTAGAGTATTTTACTGCCTTGATTTTTGTCACTGGAATTTTTTATTTTTTTTAATTTAATTTAATTTTACATAGCAGCCACAGATTCCCCTGTCCTCCCAACTCCTGCACCCTCCTCCCGCCTTCCCCCCAGGCCACCCCCCATTCCCATCTCCTCCAGGGCAAGACTCCCCTGGGGATTCAGCTCAACCTGGTAGATTCAGTCCAGGCAGGTCCAGTCCCCTCCTCCCAGGCTGAGCCAAGTGTCCCTGAATAAGCTCCAGGTTTCAAACAGCCAGTTCATGCACTAAGGACAGGTCCCCTCCCACTGCCTGGCTGCCTCCCAAACAGTTCAAGCTAATCAACTGTCTCACTTATCCAGGGTGCCTGATTCAGTTGGGGGCCCCTCAGCCTTTGGTTCATAGTTCATGTGTTTCCATTCATTTGGCTATTTGTGCCTGTGCTTTTTCTAACCTTGGTCTCAACAATTCTCGCTCATACAATCCCTCCTCTTACTCGCCAGTTGGACTCCAGGAGCTCCACCTGGGGCCTGGCTGAAGATCTTTGCATCTGGTTCCCTCAGTCATTGGATGAGATTTCTAACACAACAGTTAGGGTGATTGGCCATCTGATCACCAGTATAGGTCAGTTCAGGCTTTCTCTCGACCATTGCCAGTAGTCTAATGTGGAGGTATCTTTGTGGATTTCTGTGGACCTCTCTAGCACTTTGTTTCTTCCTCTTCCCATGTGGTCTTCATTTATCATGGTCTCTTATTCCTTGTTCTCCCTATCTGTTCTTGATCCAGCTGTGATCTTCCGCTCCCCTAAGCTCTCTTTCCCTCAAACCTTAAGCAGGGTTTCTGATCACTAAGAGTCCCAATTCCATCCAAAAGCCACTTCAGAAATTAATAGAGATGTAAAAATGCCTATAGGACATGGTACCCTGTTTTGCCTGCACTGTGTGAATATGGACTGATTTTGAGTAAATATTTCCATGTTTGCTTGCTAGGTAACACAGTCTGATTCATGCTATTTCGTGTTTATCAGGGATTCAAAATCCAGACAATAAAAGAAAAATGTCCTTAAGCATCCATTTCCAGTTCCTCTAAGAAGCACAATGCAATTCTAGGTCACCAGGATGGGAAATGGGAAACCTTGCCCTGCGCTCCCTTTTATCCGCTCAGGAACCTCCCCCAATGCAAAGCAGCCCTCAGGCTCAGGATGAAAGCCCAGGCCTAGCTGAGAAGCCCCATCTCCTTCTCACTAGAGCCTCCAGCAGAGCATGGCTGTCCTGGTGCTGCTCCTCTGCCTGGTGACCTTTCCAAGCTGTAAGTGGGTCAGGGTTTCAGGAGAGGGACCCAGGCATGTCATCTATGGGATGTATGACTGATGGTGATGTTGTTTGTCCTCAGGTGCCCTGTCCCAGGTGCAGCTGAAGGAGTCAGGACCTGGCCTGGTGCAGACCTCACAGACCCTGTCCCTCACCTGCACTGTCTCTGGGTTCTCATTAACCAGCTATGATCTAAGCTGGATCCGACAGCCTCCAGGAAAGGGTCTGGAGTGGATGGGAGGAATATGGTATAGTGGAACCACAGAGTATAATTCGGCTTTCAAATCCCGAATCACCATCAGTAGGGACACCTCCAAGAGCCAACTTTTCTTAAAACTGAACAATCTGCAAACTGAGGACACAGCCATGTATTACTGTGCCAGAGACACAGTGAGGCAACCCCAGTGTGAGCCTGCACAAAAACCTCCCTACAGACCCACTCAGCACCAGTAGGGGGCACTGAGGACCAGCAGGGACTCCTGAGGACCACCACCAAGATGAGTCACTTCAGAAGCTAGAAAGTTCTGCACTATGCAGAATCAGCATGGGTTTTAATGTCAGAACCTGTGGTCTCCTCTTTAAGCCAAGGATATCCTCTAGAGGCTCCTCTGGGCTGTTATATTCTATTCAACTTTCTATGTGTGCACATATTAGAACAAATTGTTTTTCTCACACATCCTCTAAGCTATCCAATTGTTTCTGATTACCATACTTAATGGCACCTACTTTAATATATTCCATATAAGATTGTATGTGTGTATACACACACACACACACACACACATATATATATATATATATATATATATATGTATGTATACATATATATATACATGTATACATATATATATGTGTGTGTGTATACACACACACACACACATATATATATATATATATATATATATATATGAATTCTTATTTCAAAGGGAATCTAAATTTATGGCATATGTTGACTTTAAGTACAATAAGAAAACTTGGGAATTATGAGTAATTTGTAATTTACTCTCTTTATTTTTAAACACGTGATGAAGAAGCTGCAGCTTCCCTGAAATATTATCACTTTCCAAAGTTAGTTTTGAAACTGACATATCCATTATTCCTTTATTCTAAATCAAGAGAACTTAAAACGGCACACTTGGTTATTATTTGTGAAAAAATATACTTTAAAAAATTTGCATCCTGTTGAAAATTAGTTTGCACCTCAAACTCCCAAGTAGTGATTCCTCCATAGGCACATCTGTATACCCTCATCCTTCAAAATTCTTAGCCAGCACATCCTAGCTGCTGTCAGCTCTAGTTCTGGTTCTATCTCTCTTCCTCCCTTCCCATAGACAACTGAGTTCTATGATTTTCAGTTTGTGAATTGTTGGTGATTTTGTTGCCTACAAAGGCTCACAGAGTTACTCCTCTGGCACTCTCTGTTGCTGATGACTGGAAGAGCCTGGTGTCTCATGTGTGAGCTATAGAAGCATCATTCAGATAAGCAGTGTTGATTGTGGGCTCCATATGAATGGGTCATTGACTTGAGTCAGCTTTAAAAATGAAAAGAGACAGTCCTCATCTAAGGCTGAGTCTTCTCTGGAAACTCTTGCAGTAACACTAATAGTAAATGATTAAGTTTTGAGACCAAGTTGACTAGATCATTAGACTCCTGAGATAAAGACACATGACAGTTAATTGAATGGCTCCACACAATGATGAAATTAAAGAACCATAACTATGTTATCTTGGATCAAGTCAAGGAGTAGCCTAAATAGCTCACAGTGAGACATGATTAGTTGGGTAAATCTTTTAAACAGGTTGTTGGACAAAATAGAACCAGCATCAAGAGGATCTAACTTCCAATGATTTCAATTTTGACTAAGAACTACTAAGATTCTAACACCATGAACAAGAGGACCTTCTGTAGTCCATATTGACATAATAAATGATTGGTCAAATCATTGCGAACAAGCAATTACATCTAAAGTATGATTGATGTACCAATAACTTATAGAGATATTCTTGGAATTTCTCTTCCCTTGGGCATGTCCTTGTGTTATTGCTAGGTCATAAAGAAAAGGGATACCCAGATGACTTGAGTGCAAAAACCTGGCACAAACTATCTCACTCCAAAACACAAAAGTTAAAGTTCTTAAAGTGTGTGCCTTTGATAGTGTGTATGACACAAATGGCATGTGACTCAGATTCCTATGATGTTCGTTCCCTAATTATGATGGAATAGCAAATATCACCTCAGCGAGTAGTGTCAATTTGAGTTCCAAAATAAAAGCTTTAGAACAATCTGTGAAAATGAATTATAGAAAAATTCAGACCCAGACAGAAGAATTTAAAGGTGAACCTATCTCAGGATTGAATTATACAATTACAGAGAAACAGCATGTTTTCAAACAACCAAACTTAATCTATCCAGTAACCTTACAGGAACTGCCAAATGCTCCAGTATGTGTATGAGCTAACTGGACTCCAGTGTAAATTTTATATTTAAGAAGATTTGAAGAAGCTATAGCATCATATGCCATGCATTCTCCATTTGTACAGCAGATGTTAAACTCATAGTCAACTTGTAATAGAATTAACCCTCATGACTGGAAAAAATTAATTACAGCTGTTCTAGAGGCCAGAAAACTGTTACAGTGGAGAACATGGTGGAAAGAGGAGAATAAGACAGTAGAACAATAATGTAGGATGGAGTTGTAGAAATTTCTCAGGATCAGCTTCTTGGAGAAGGCGATTATGCTGATATACAAAGACAATGTTTTTATGATAACCAAACCCTAATTCTATGCTGCATGGCAGGCATGACTGTGTGGGACAGAAATGAGGAAGCAGGGAAGAGAACTGAATCATTTACAAAAGTTATACGGGGCTCCAAAGAACCTTTCACAGATTTCTCACAAGGGATGTCTTCAGCAGTAAATAGAATAATACCAAATTCAGAAGCTACACAGATAATAATTGAATCTTTGGCTTTTGAGAATGTAAATGCAGCATGCAAGAGGGTAATCAGGCCATTAAAGATCAGATCAGACTCTTGGAAAATTGGATCAGGGACAAAATTAAAATTGAGTTTCATGATGATATGTGGATGGGAGAAGTAATATCAAAAGTTTGAGGGAAAATAAAAATGCCAGATGTTTTAATTGCAGTAAATAAGGTCACCTGAAAAGGGAGTTTGAACAGGGCATCCCTTGAAACAATGTTTATTCAAGGAACAATGGAAACAGAATGCCTCTCCCTTCTAGATTATGCAGAAGGTGTGGTAAAGGTAAATATTAGACTAAGGAATGTAGATCAACAAGGGACAGACAAGGTGATCCTTTGCCTCTGCCATAGGGAAACTACCTGAGGGGCCTCTCACAGGCCCCCATGGCAAATTCAGGTCAGTCCTTTCCTGCCACCAGAGAAGAAACCCCTTCTCAGAGCAATTAAATATTCAAATGCCTATTGGAATAAAACAGGCTGCTCAGTGTAGCTGAAGTTTACCTATGTCCTTCTGGCCTGTGGTCAGGACAAATTTCTCTCACCCAACAATCCCATAGTCGTTCAGACCCAAGTAGACACATAGAGGCTTATATTAATTAAAACTGCTCTGCCATGATCTCAGAACTACCACTGACTACCTCTGACACTTAAAGTCAGCCCATTTCTATTCATCTATGTGACTCCACGTGTTCCATGGCTTTACCTGTGTGCCATTACATGCTTCTCCTTGGATGGCAGGCTGGCATCTCCTGACTCAGCCTTCCTCTCCCAGAATTCTCCTTGTCTTCTTATCTGGCCTATACTTCCTGCCTGGCTACTGGCCAACCAGTGTTTTATTAAATCGGTGTACAAAAGCATTATTCCACAGTAGCTAGGGGTGATAGAACAACTGTAGCAGAGAGAACAGGAAATTTATGGGAAACCATAACGTGAATTTTTTTTTGCAAACTTCCATAAATGAAAAAAACCAAAATTAAAAATGTGAATAAAAAGTAAAGTCTTGTAGACAGAGGTGCAGATGTGACAATAATTACATCAGAATTTTGACATCCAAATTGGCCTCTTCTGGAGGTAAATTTTCAGCTATCAGCAATTATAACATTATCTCAGGTGAAACAGAGTGGAAGATGGGTCAATTGTATAGGGCCAGAAGGACAGGGAAGAAAATTAAAGCCATATGTGGCTAATATAGCTATGAATTTATGGGGCCATGATTTATTACAACAATGGAATACCCAGATTAACATTCAACTGAACTCATAAACAAACCACAAACTAACATATGTTTCTGAGAGAAATGTTAGGAGGTATTAATATAAAGAACAGTCACTGGCCATACAGATTGTACAAGAATAGGTCACAGCAACTGCTGATCTTTCAAAGACACTGACAGCTCCACCTTTAAAATGGTTAGCAGACAAGTCTGTATGGATTCAGCAATGTCCTTTAACAACAGAGAAACTGCAGGCTTTAAAAGAGCTGGTACAAGAGCAATTAAATGCTCAAGTATATTGAAGAATCAACCAGCCCTTGGAATTCTGTATTTGTTATTAAAAAGAAATCTGGTAAATGGAGAATGGTAACAGACCTAATAACAATTACCAAGGTAATATAGCCAATGGGCTCTCTACAGTCTGGAATTCTTTTGCCTACTTCATCACCTAAAGGATGGCCTCATAATTATCTATTTAAAAGACTATTTCTTCTCAATACTCTTACAAGAAAAAGAGAGAGAAGAATTTGCCTTCATGGTGCCTATTTATACTAATTCTCAGAGAGTTAAAGAGATATTAATAGAAGGCTCTCCCACGGGGAATGCTACATATCCCAACCCTGTGGCAATATATTGTACAACAGCCATTGGAAGTAATACACAAACAATTTCATAAATCTATAATTTATCATTACATGGACAATATTTTGCTAGCTGATTCAAATGGAGATAATTTAGAAAGAATGTTTGAAGAAGTAAAGAAAATTTTGCCTTGTTGGTGATTACAAATTGCTTCTGAAAAGATACAAAGAGGAGATTCTATTAATTATTTAGGGTATAGAATAGGTCTACAAAAAATTAGACCCCAAAAGGTGAAAATTAGGAGAGATCGATTGCAGACTCTTAATGACTTTCAAAGATTATTTGGAGACATTTCTGATCTACAAACTGTTGTTGGGGTAAAAAAAAAATGATGAACTGAGTAATTTGTTCTAAACTTTAGAATGTGACAGGGACTTAAACAGACCAAGAGAATTGTCAGCTGAAGCTGAGAGAGAATTGGCCTTGGTGGAAAAGGAAGTACAGGAAGGGGATTTTGTAGATCCAAAGCTCCATTGCATTTTGGTTATTTTACCCTCTAAGCATTCTCCTACAGGAATCTTAATGCAGAGGGAAGATATTATATTGGAATGGATATTTCTACTAAATAAACTGAGTAAAAAAATTAAAAACCTATGTGTAAAAGGTCTCTGACTTGATTTTAAAATGAAAATTGATGTATCTCTAATTGCCTTCTCTACTCTGGTGATGGGATGGCCAGATACCCTGATAGTTGTGCCATAAACCCCATCCAAGGACTGAGGAATCTGGATGCAGACATCCACGGCTGGGCCCCTGGTGGAGCACTGGGAGTCTAATTAGTGAGAAAGAAGAGGGTTTATATGAGCGAGAATTGCTGAAGCCAAGGTTGGATAAAGTACAGGGACAAATAAACAAATGAATGGAAGCACAGGACCTATGAACCAAAGGCTGAGGGGCCCCCAACTGGATCAGGCCCTCTGAATGGGTGAGACAGTCATTTGGCTTGATCTGTTTGGGAGGCAGCTGTGCATTGGTGCCGGGTCCTGGGCTCGTTGCATGAGTTGGCTGTTTGAATCCTGGGGCTTATGCAGGGACGTTTGGCTCGGTCTGGGAGGGGGGACTGGACCTGCCTGGAATGAGTCTACCAGGTCGATCCTGGTCCTCGGGGGAGACCTTGATCTGGAGGAGGTGGGAATGGGGGTGGCTGGGGGGAGAGGGAGGGGGGCGAGAGGGAGAGAACAGGGGAATCTGTGGCTATTATGTTGAACTGAATGGTGTTGTAAAATAAAAAAAAAATGAAAATTGAGACTTTGTCAATCAGCAGGAATAGACCCAGCAGAAATTGCCATACCTTTAAGTAAGGATGACAATGACAAATTACAGGCAGAAAGTGAAACTTGGCAAAGAGCTTGCAGTAATTTTTTGGGAGAGATTAACAACAAATATCCAAAAAGCAATAGAATTGAACTTATAAAGAGAGCTAATTGGATTCTGCCTCACATTGTATGAGAAACACCCATATCTTGAGCCCTTACATTTTATACAGATGCAAACAGACATGGAAAGGCAGGTTACAAATCAGAAAATTTAACTAAAGTAGTTCAAAGTTCTTATAATTCAGTTCAACAATTGGAATTGTGTGCTATTCTGATGGTATTAATGGATTTTGGGGAACCTCTCAATATAGTTACTGACTATCAGTATGCTGAAAGAGTGGTCTTATATATTGAGACTGAAGAACTTATCCCTGATAATTCAAAATTAACTCTGTTATTTATTCAGTTACAAGATAGAATCAGGTATAGGAGGCATCCCTTTTATATAACTCACATCAATTCCCACATGGGTTCCAGGTCCTCCAGTACAAGGTAATGATGAGGTTGATAAACTATTGATAGGAAATGTGCCAGAGATCTCAAAATTTCATTAAGAACATCATGTCAACAGTATGGGTTTAAAAAGGATTTTCTATAACCTGGCAACAATCCAAGGAAATTATAAGGAAATGCCCTACTTGTTATTTTTACAATTAGACTCCTCTACCAGTAGGATGTAACCCAAAGGGTACTCAGAGGAATGAAATCTGGCAGATGGATGTGTTTCACTTTGCAGAATTTGGAAAATTGAAATATGTACCACACCATTGATACTTATTCAGAATTTCAATGGACAACCGCTCTGAGTTCTGAAAAAGCTGATTCGGCAATCATGCATTTGCTAGAAGTTATCGACATCATGGGTGTAGCTGTACAAATTAAAACTGACAGTGCTCCAGCATATGTCTCTGGTAAAATGAAATAGTTTTTTGCTTATTACAATATAAAGCATATTACAGGTATACCACGTAATCCTACAGGCCAAGCAGTATTAGAAAAATCAAATAAAACTCTAAAGGATATGCTAAATAAACAGAAAGGGATAACAAAAAACCCTAGAAATGGATTACATAATGCTCTAGTAACTTTGAATTTTCTCAGTGCTACCGAGAAAGGAACAACAGCTGCAGAGACACTGGACAATAGAAAAAAATACAGAATTAAATTAGCCTATATACTTTAAGGATGTGCTGATCTCAGAATGGAAACCAGGATACATATTATGTTGGAGACATGGTTTTGATTTTTTTCTACAGGAGAAGAAAAGCTATGGATACCATCAAAATTGATAAATGTTTGATTTGAACAAGAGAGAGGGGACCTCTTAATTAGAAGAGGTGTTAGTTCATCAACCAGCATTACTATCTAATTTAAAATTAACTTATACCACTAACAAATGCTTTTCATTTAATCAGATATAACTTGCCAAAGAGGAACCTCCCCAAAGTTAGGCTTTGAGAAGGATTTTTTTTTTTGTCTTTCAGAAGAATTAAGGCTAAGGAATCTGAAGAACACTGGACAAATGAGACATCTGAAGAAAAAGGACAAATCATCTAGAAAATGTACCAAGAAAAAGAATAAATTGCCGTATTGGTGTATTACATATACAATTCCATAAGTCTTCCTAAATGTTTGTTCCTGCTCTTCTCTATAAGCACAAATGGTCTTTATGTACTCCCAGTTCAATTAAAAATTAAAGCTGACTTTGGAGTGGGAGAATGGCATTCTCCTTCTCTAAATCTAAGCATGTTTGTTAAAAGGAAAATGCAAAATCTCTGTATCTTGTTAGAAGAGCCATCTGATATGGGACAGAAGAAAACCATATTAAGGGAATTTTTATTGCCATTGATCTCAATTTTTTGTTCTATTTTGTTTCTTTCAACTTTTCTTAAGGTATGAATTTTATATCAAAATTCATAAGATATACATATATATTAAACTTTTGTTAAGATATTAATGGTCACATAGAGTTCTAACCAATTCTAAAAAAAAAGACTTCATTTAGCTGCCTATACAATTTTTTTGAATTTGAGTCTCAAACAGTTTTCTTCAGGGAATCATGACCAGAGTTAACAGCAAATTTGAAGTCTCCAAAAACATGATGGGGCCCCACAATGACGATTCCACATGGACAATAACAATACCACTAAGCTGACAAAGATCAGCTTCAGACTACAAACTGCTCAGGACAATTTCAAGATGGCTAGCTGAGGTAATTCAGCCTCACAGACCACTCAAACAAGGACTTGAGATAAGTCCTGCACTTTTGCATTATGCAGAGACTAGAAAATAAATGATACAGCTACCTCCCCCAGGACCTGAAAATTAGCCACAAGTTTTTTTAGTAACCCCTAAAAATGCCTTCACCCCCAAAGAGCAGTCACCAGTTTTAAGAACATGAAGCCCATCTTCCCAAGAGGTGGGGTGGGTGGCTTTTGGTCTTTCAATGGGTTTTGGATAATTGTCATTGTCTAGGACAGTTGGTTATAAGTTGTTATTGTTAATGGTGAGGAAAAAAGACTAAACAAAGGAGATTCGATTAAAGGTTCTTGTTTGGAAAAAAGGAAAGAAAAAGAAAAAGAAGATATAGATAAGAGGAAGATTATTGAATCTACTCTGAAAAAAATATAGAAATGATAGAATAAAGGGTAGATTATTGAATATACTCTGAAAAGAAAAAAGAGAGGAAATAGATATGATATAGATAAAAAGGTAGATTATTGAATCTACTTTTGAAAGGCAACTACTAATTTTAAACATTTTACATTGTATTGGATTTTTGTATATTTTATACAAATTATGTATATTGATATAAAATTGAGATTGATTTTGTTAGAAAATACTGTATGTATATTTCTGATCTTGTTTAATATATTGTACCTATACAGTTCATTTAACAATGTAATGCAATTTGCCAACCCTGGAATGTTTTTATTACCAACTATTAGGATATAAAGAAATGAAAGTTAGTTAGACATTACACTTGAACTTGTAGTCATATTAGGTATGTTTTCAAGTTCAAAGTTCCAGCAGAGATATATTTTAGATAGACAAGTCATCTTCAAACACTTCAGAGATCTACAGAATATGGTATTTAAGATATTTTAATAACATAGATTTTTTTTCTTTTTTATGACTGAGACATATCTGCTCCTGGGAGCATCAATCTACTTCAGAGAAGATATAGAAATGAAAAAAAAGAACCTCCACATGGAGTTAACTTTCACTGTGGCAAAAATCAGCCACTGGGAAGGAAGTGCCCTTGCATAGACTGCTGACAGTACGATGTCCAAAATGAACAAACAGGGCAGACAAAAAAAAGGACTGCTGATCCTTCCTAAGACAAGTGTGGTTGCAACTTTGGCAACAGGCATCCTCAGAGGCCAGGGCAATATGGCACCATCGCTGAAGTGGTTTTGCAATCCAGAAAATGTACAGTGCCCCTTCCTTTGAAGGCAGCTGAGCAGGCAGTGGACCAATGGCTCCTGGTGTGCAGTGGAACGGGTGCTGGAACAATCATTCTTGAAGGAGTAAATAGGTTGACAGAGTCTGGCCTCTTCAATGGTAGGCTGGTATTTAATAAAGGAAATGAAGCCACTCACAAGCTAAGAAGAATGGGAAGCTGAATTCCAAAACCACCAGCAATTTCCAGAATTTAAAATCCTGAATCATGACATGACACTGTCAGAAGTCAAGTTTATCTGGTACATGATATACTTGCACCAAATGTGGGGTCAAGCTGTAGGCCATGTATGCCTCCTACTTCACAAATCATTATGTCAGAGATGCTAAGCCTGTAGGCCAAAGATAATGCCGCAGCATTGCAGAGAAATGTTGGGTGATTGTCCAGGCACCTGGCTATTTCTGTCATAATTTACATTTTTTGGAAGTCATTTGTTTGTACTTACTGTTTTACTAGGTAATATTATTTTCTTCTTGGGTCTCTGAGGGAGTTGAAGATTACATAGTTATAGCTACAGCTTCCTTTTTAACGATTTCAGAAAAGACACTCACTAAGAAGTGTAAAGTACATGAATTTAAAAGACATTGTAAGGTAGTTTTCTGTTAGTAATACAAGATATGATAGAAAGTGAATTAGGTACATGTTGGACTCACCAAAATAGGATACATAATAGAATATTTTGGCTGAATTTTTCATTTTTCTTTTCTTTTTCTAGATTGCTCATTTTATATAATTTTATTTTATAATTTAATTTAATTTTACATATCAGCCACAGATTCCCTTGCTCTCCCCCCTCTGGCACCCTTCCCAGCCTTCTCCCCAGCACACCCCCCAATCCCATCTCCTCCAGAGCAAAGACTCCCCTGAAGATTGAGTTCAACCTGATAGATTCAGTTCAGGCAGGTCCAGTCCCCTCTTCCCAGGCTGAGTGAAGTGTCCCTGAATGAGCCCCAGGTTCCAAACAGCCAGCTCATGCACTGAGGACATGTCCTGGTCCTACTGCCTGGTTGCCTCCCAAACAGTTCAACCCAATCAACTGTCTCACTTATCCAGAGGGACTGATCCAGTTGGGGGCTCCTCAGCTATTGATTCATAGTTCATGTGCTTCCATTCATTTGGCTATTTGTCCCTGTGTTTTTTCCAACCTTGGTCTCAACAATTCTTACTCATACAAACCCTCCTCTTTCTCAACAACTGGACTCCTGGAGCTTAACCAGAGCCTGGCCATGGATCTCTGCATCCAGATCCCTTAGTCATTCGATGGGTTTTCTAGCACAACAATTAAGGTGTTTGACCAGCCTATCACCAGAGTAGGTCAGTCCTGGCTGTCTCTCGACCATTGCCAGTAGTCTATTGTGGGGGTATCATTGTGGATTTCTGTGAACCTCTCTAGCACTTTGCTTCTTCCTATACTCATGTGGTCTTCACTTATCATGGTCTTTTATTCCTTGTTTTCCCTCTCTGTTCGTGATCCAGCTGGGATCATCTGCTCCCCTAAGCTCTCTTTCCCTTGACCCTTGCCCTTCATTACCCCAATTCACATCCATGTTGTTCATGTAGATTTCATCCATTTCTCACTCATTGGGCAATCCCTGTGTTTTTCTTGGGGTCCTGTTTTCTAGGTAGCCTCCCAGTAGTTGGAGTAGCAGTCTAGTCATCATTGTTTTACATCTAGCAACCTCCTATGAGTGAGTACATTCCATGTTTGTCTTTCTGAGTATGGGTTACCTCAATCAGGATGATTTTTTTCTAGATCCATCCATTTGACTGCAAACCTCATGATGTCATTGTTATTCTCTGCTGAGTAGTATTCCATTGTGTATATGTGCAACATTTTATTTATCCATTCTTCAGTTTAAGGGCATCTAGGTTGTTTCTAGGTTCTGGCTATTATAAACAATGCTGACCTGAATATAGCTGAGAAAGTGCCTTTGTGGTATGATTGAGAATTTCTTGGGTATATGCCCAAGAATGGTATGGCTGGATCTTGGGGGAAATTGATTCCCTATTTTCAATAAAGCACCATATTTGTCCTTCTGAGTCTGGGTTACCTCACTAAGGATGATTTTTTCTAGATCCATCCATTTGCTTGCAAACCTCATGATGTCATTGTTTTTCTCTGCTGAGTAGTATTCCATTGTGTATATGTGCCACAATTTATTTATCCATTCTTCAGTTGAAGGGCATTTAGGTTGTTTCCAGGTTTTGGCTATTACAAACAATGCTGATATGAACATAGCTGAGCAAGTGCTCTTGTGGTATGATTGAGCATTTCTTGGGTATATGCCCAAGAGTGGTATAGCTGGATCTTGGGGGAGATTGATTCCCAATTTTCTAAGAAAGCACCATATTGATTTCCAAAGTGGCTGTACAAGCTTGCATTCCCACCAGCAGTGGAGGAGAGTTCCCCTAGTTCCACATACTCTCCAGCATAAAGTGTCTTCAGTGTTTTTGATCTTAGCCACTCTGACAGGCGTAAGGTGGTATCTCAGAGTTGTTTTGATTTGCATTTCCCTGATGATTAGGGATGTTGAGCAATTCCTTAAGTGTCTTTCAGCCATTTGGGTTTCCTCTGTTGAGAATTCTCTGTTTAATTCTAAAGCCCATTTCTCAATTGGACTGTTGGTCGTTTTGATGTCTAATTTCTTGAGTTCCTTATATATTCTGGGTATCAGTCCTCTATCACATGTGGGGTTGGTGAAGATCTTTTCCCATTCTGTAGGCTGTCGCTTTGCCTTGTTGACCATATCCTTTGCTCTACAAAAGCTTCTCAGTTTCAAGAGGTCCCATTGATTGATTGTTTCTCTCAGTGTCTGTGCTACTGGTGTTATATTTAGGAAGTGATCTCCTATGCCAATGCGTTCAAGACTCCTTCCTACTTTCTCTTCTAGCAGGTTCAGAGTAGCTGGATTTATGTTGAGGTCCTTGATCCACTTGGACTCACGTTTTGTGCACAGTGACAGATATGGATCTATTTGTAGCCTTCTACATGTTGATATCCAGTTATGCCAGCACCATTTGTTGAAGATGCTTTCTTTTTTCCATTGTACACTTTTGGCTTCTTTGTCAAAAATTATATGTCCATAGGTGTGTGGGTTAATGTCAGGGTCTTCAATTCGATTCCATTGGTCCACATGTCTGTTTTTATGCCAATACCAAGCTGTTTTTATTACTGTAGCTCTATAGTAGAGCTTGAAGTCAGGGATTGTGATGCCTCCAGAAGTTGTTTTATTGTACAGGTTTCTTTTAGCTATCCTGGGTTTTTTGTTTTTCCATATGAAGTTGAGTATTATTCTTTCCAGGTCTGTGAAGAATTGTGTTGGTATTTTGATGGGGATTGCATTGAATCTGTAAATTGCTTTTGGTAAGATTGCCATTTTTACTATGTTAACCCTGCCTATTTACAACACAGAAATGGTCAAAATCTACAGTACACAGATGACACCCGTATGGGGAAATCTACTACCGATATTCTGCCAAGGAACATATACTTAAACTATCTTCTATATTTGTACCCAAAGATTAGTGCTGCTGTCAGCATTGGTCAGAGAAGCCTGTTTTTGCAATGCATAATATTTAAAGCAGGGATCCATGACTGCCATAGTATTGAGAATAAGTCACTGCTGAATACTCATTCTAATACACACACACACTCACACACACACACACACACACACACACACACACAATGCACCTACTGAAACCCAAAAAATGTAGCAGGAGACAGGTGGAAATGTTATAGATTTGGGCAAGGTCTTATAGATACAGTAAATCCATTACAATTATGAACACATAGCAGCAGCAACTTGCTACACATATACAGTCTCATACTGTCAATATAACATGAACATTAACTGAGTGTCCATGTGTCCACTAGACATAAGTGAAGAAATGACTAAACAAGCCCTTTAGTGTAAGGATTCAACTCTCAAATAGAAGATTATTATAAATAATGTGTAGCTTTATTTTGAACACACTCTCATTGAAAGTGACTTTTTTTCTAGAGAGTTTCAGGGAGAAGGGAAACTCACAAGCATGAGAGCATAAAATGCAGACAGAAACTATGCCTGAGGTACCCAAAACCAAAAACTATTGAGTAAGGGATCTCATAGAATCTCTCGAAGATGGTGTAGGAATGGTTCAATTATTCCTGTGATATTCTTTCCCAAGATTTTATAACCACCATGAAAAATCAGGCAAACCCAAGATGTAACACATGGAGCATAATGTCTGAAATACATTCTTCTAATGCCCACAGCGATGTGAGCAAGGGGAAAACAGCACTCATAGTACTGGGTGCCCATAGAGCTTGCACAGGATGGCTGTCTCCCCAATGTTAACACCCATCTCCACCACTGCCACTCACAGTAGGAAGAGTAAGCACAGAGGAATACTGGACACAACATATGGGGTGTCTATTGAGAAAGAAATTGAGGACGTTCTCTGTGTCCTTACTGAACAGATTGTTTTAAGCTATTTTCTTCCCTTCCCTGGTGATTTACATTAACAAGGCATGGAGAAAGCGCCACATTTCCTTGTTCTCTATGGTGATCCTCACCACAGGGCAAACAGTTCCCATTGTTGAAACATGCTCTCCTCTCTACTTCTTGTCATCACTTAGCTTTCTCTGTCTCCTTATTACTTCAGATAACTTAACCCTCAAGCCTGGTTGTATGCTATTTATTTTATGAGGTGTTATGAACAGCTGACCTTCCTTTCCTCACCAATGCAATAATCACATTTAGGAACCTGGTTTTGTAATGTCCTTTATGTGGTAAAGAGAAAAGGGGAGAGATATAAAAGTACATAGTGACAGACAAATATTAAAATCACATGTACTGAATGTTTGTGAGTTGCTCCCTCATTAGTTGGATTTCCTAGATGAATGATAAGAAAAAGATTAACTCACCTGACACTAAGAGAAAAGATTTCTAGTAGTTCCTTAATCTGGATTTCACATCACTAGAAGCCTAAATTTCAAGCCCTTGCTAGAATTTACAGGGATGTACAAGTGCATTGAGGATGTGGTAACCTCTTCTGTTTGCACAACATGAATGTGGACACACTTATGTTTTGCATCCATGGCCTGCACAGTGTGACTCATACTATTCCCTGTTTATCAGGGATTTGAATTCCAGACAAAACCAGGAAAATATTCTTGAGTTTCCATCTCCAGGTCCTCTAAAAAGCACAAGGCAAATCTCAGTCACCTGAGGGAAGATTAGAAACCTTGCACTGTGCTCCCTTTTATTCTCTCAGGAACCTTCCCCAATGCAAAGCAGCCCTCAGGCTCAGGATGAAAGCCCAGGCCTAGCTGAGAAGCCCCATCTCCTCCTCACTAGAGCCTCCAGCAGAGCATGGCTGTCCTGGTGCTGCTCCTCTGCCTGGTGACCTTTCCAAGCTGTAAGTGGGTCAGGGTTTCAGGAGAGGGACCAGGCATGTCATCTATGGGATGTATGACTGATGGTGATGTTGCTTGTCCCCAGGTGCCCTCTCCCAGGTGCAGCTGAAGGAGTCAGGACCTGGCCTGGTGCAGCACTCACAGACCCTGTCTCTCACCTGCACTGTCTCTGGGTTCTCATTAACCAGCTATGGTGTAAGCTGGGTCCGCCAGCCTCTAGGAAAGGGACTACAGTGGATGGGATTTTAATAGGGTTTACTGGAAACACATGTTATAATTTAGCCCTCAATTCCCGAATCACCATCAGCAGGGACACCTCCAAGAGCCAAGTTTTCTTAAAACTGAACAATCTGCAAACTGATGATGCAGCCATGTATTACTATGCCAGAGACACAGTGAGGGAACTCCAGTGTGAGCCTGCACAAAAACCTCCCTTATGATACCTCTGGTAACAATAGGGGGCACCAACGACCACCAAGACTCCTGAGAACCACCAGTCATGTTCAATTCAGAAGCTATTAAGTTCTGGACTATGCTGAATGAGCATACGTTTTAATGTCAGAACGTGTGGTTTCCTCTTCAAGCCAAGGATGTCCTCTAGAGGCCCCCTCTACTGTCATAGTCTATTCAGCCTTCTATGTGTGCACACATTAGAACAAAATTTTTCCCCACACATTATCCAATTGCTTTTGATTACCAGATAGAATGGCACCTATTTTATATAGTCTGTGTGTGTGTTTGAGTGTGTGTCTCTGTGTGTGTCTGTGTGTGTGTATGAATTGATATTTCAAAAAGAGTCTGAAATTGTGACACTTGTTGACTTTAAGTGCACAGAAGAAGCTTGGGAATTTTTAGTAATTTGTAATTTATCTTCTTTGTTTTTCACCATGTGATAGAGAAACTGCAGCTTCCTAAAAATATTGTCATTTTCCATAAGTAGACTTGAAACAGAAATATCCATTTCTTCCTTCTTTATTGTTCCTGACACTCACACTGGTCACTTCATATCCACCTGTAAATACAAAGGACTGAGAACCCTTCTTGGCCTTCATTAGCACAACAATACACAGAAGCATATACACATAATTACAAATAAAATATTTGAAATATTCACTCCCAGTGCTGGGAGCTAACTCAGTGTGAGAGTTATTGTGTAGTATAAATGAGGCTTGGATTCAAATGTTAATATTTCAGAAATACATTCCTCATTTTGATTAATAAATATTCTGTTTGAATCATCACTACTCCTGTTAAATGTTAGGACACAGTTTGTCTCATCCAAGAGATCAATTTCACTTTTCTTCTCAAGTAGAACTCATTTCTATCACTTGTCAGAGATTTGAGTCATCAGGATAACACATAGCTCAGGGGTATGGAGTTGAAAAGTGATGGCCTTGTCAGCAGCCATCATTCTAACCTCAACTGCTCACAGTATGAGCACTGTCCTTTCCAGACAAACAGGGCATAAGGAAAAGCAACTACTGAAATCTGCCAAGACAAGGTGAGAAGGTTTTTTAAATTTTCCTGCTTCTGAAAATGATTTATTAGATATTCTAGGCATGTAGCCAATTGGATATCCTACAATGCTAAGAAACTTTAGGTGACTGTCTAGGCTGCCATCTCTGTCTATTCTTGCAAAAATTTTAGAAATTGCTTGCTTGCACTTCCTGTATTCACAGGTAATACTATATTCCTTCTCAGGTATTTGATGGGGTTGAAGAATAGATAGTTACAGTTAAAATCCTCTTATATCTTAGCAAGAAACATTTTAGATGGTAAAGTCAGAATCATCAGAATAGGGCAGCTATTGGAGTAATCTCAGTAATTTGCCATCTACTTATGATTTGGACATTTATCATGTGTTTCTAGTTTGATGTTGTTATTGTTGGTTGTAGTCCCATTTTCATTTATGTTATTACTCTTTGTTTTTCAGGAACAAAATTTGATAAACATTCTTATTGTATATAGTTTCCATTAGGTCTAGAACCTTCCTAGTTAGACCAAAAGTGAAAATGTAGCAGTATTTGCTCCAACCATGACCTTGGGCAATAGGGCCTGAAAGAGGCAGTGTTTCTTGCTGTTGTGTGTGACCTCTTAAAAGGAAGGGAGAAGGGTCAGGAGTCCCATCTCTCCTCTCCCTGAAAGGTAGATTTGTTCCCAGTCAGATCAGAGGATGACTTCAGCTGTCTACTCCATTCTGTATTCATGAGTGTATTTCCTCAATTTACCTTAATAAATTTCCCTAATGCTCCTTAAACAGACTCCCATGGATTTATCATGTTAACCTACTTCAGAATCAAACAGGAAATCATTTACAGGAAGTTAGAAGAAGCTTATTCTAGAATTAATGAGTATTCAAAATGACCATTAATATAGTGAAAATTTATATATATATATATATATATATATATGTGTGTGTGTGTGTGTGTGTGTGTGTGTGTGTGTGTGTGTGTTAACTATATAAATTGAGAAGATGCTTACACTTTAAGAAAAGTTTTAAAAAGTCAAAATAAAATTGAAGGAAATTAGTGACAATAGATTAGTCCTTTAACTTTGGTTTTTCTATTCCACACTAGTTGGCTTTTCTCAAATGAGACAAAGACTTTAGATTTTCCTTTTAACAAGCATGTTAGGGGCTGGAGAAGGAGAGAGCTGCACTCCAACTCCAAAGCTAGTTTGAACTTTTAATTGAATTGGGACTAAAAAAGACCATTTCCTTATACGTCTGTAGAAAATAGCAGATCTGGAGAGACACCTGAGAACACTGAAAGGGGGGATTAGGAAAAAAGACTTTCTCATGTTAAAAATGGGCAGCAACATTGTGGTACAGAGAGTTAAGACTCTGTATGGTTCCACAATGGATGCTTTGAAAATGGAAAAATTAAATGAAGTGATAACCAATTCAGCAGGGTTTGATATAACATTGATCATAGTTACTATCAGTTTGGTAATTTGTATTTTATCCTTTAAAAAGTGGTTTGATAATTACCAAAAATGCAGCATAGGAAACCTACCAATGCCCTCAGTCTTGAAAAAAAAGACCTGCTGATGATGACAGCATAGGAAGAACTGTGCAGGGGTGAGCAGCTGCTGTGATGATGCTCAGCTGTGTGGGCAGGGAGGGCAGGATGCTCCTCAGTGCAGGGAGCTGCAGTGACCTCCTGAAGTGCAGACTTAGGGAAATGGGTAGGAAAAGCCCATGGAGCTGGGATGCAGTACAGGAGGCTCTCAGGACACCTGCCATGAGCAGTGGTGCCCAGCTGCCCAGGGAGAACAAGGAGACCACTGCTGGCTGTCACTGCACCGCACAACTGGGCAGAGGGCACAGGCAGTGCAAGGCCAGGCTTAGGCACAAGGTGTGCAAGGGCACAGGGTGACCTGAATGACAGAGCCAGCTGGCGGTGGGCTGCTCACTCTGGGCCAGTGGCCTGCAGTGTTTAAAGCCAGGAGGGTGGGCTGTGGTCAGAGACTGCCTCAAAGAGACTGCAGCAAGAAAGGCCCATGACTGACTGGGAGGGTCTGGGGTGAGGGGTGAAGCTGGCCACAGTGGTGTCAGCTTTGCAGCCCTGGTGTGATCTAAGGCCATGCACTGGATGCCAGATGCAGCAGCTACTCTGATTGACCTCTGAATCAAGGTTTAACTTTATCTGTGGTCTTGGAGTGACATTGCAGTCAAATCTGCCACAACACATAACCTTAAACCTGCCTGTCTGAGAACCAGGCTTCCTTACTGAATTACATACAACTCTGTTACGTAAGGAGCCACAATGATGTAAATGAGCCTTGAGATGCTTGAGTGTTGGATATTTATGGAGTACAACCATATTACTGGTTAGGGTTTCTTGAATTCCATCATTCATACAGTGTCCACCATGATTGTGACATCTGCACTGAATATAGGCTCCCTTGAGCCCAGGTCAAGAGAACATACACAGGAAGAAAAATATGCAAACAGGACATCATTCTGCTCATAGAAACCAGCCAAGTCCTGGCCCTGCATCTCTGGTAGAGGAGTGCGCTCTCGGATTCCCAGATCTGTCTATTCATTGATAAAACTAGACACAGAACACTCACCCTGGATTTGGGGATGAGCTAGATTTTCCGTTTTGTTCTTATAAAGGGCAATTTATGACAAAGAAGAAATTCTGAGGGTGTGAGTGGACATGAGTAAGAGGCAAGTTGGACATGTGTGGCAGTTTCCTGATCAGAATCCTTGGTATGAGAGATACAGCTGGTAGAATCTGAGGGAGGATTGTTACAGACTGGGGTGACCTTCTAGCTCCCCACTTTGCCATCTCAATTTACATTCAGTGATTACTACATGCCCTGGGTCTGAGGTGTAAGATTGGGATTCAGAAAAAAATATGTAAACTATTTCAAAGACCAACTAACCATACCCAGAGATAATTCCAAGAACACTCTGCAGCTCATAATATACATTCTGAAAGTTGATGACACAACCCTGTGTTACTATATCAACAACACACTGAGGACATATTAGTGTGAGCCTAGACATGAGCAGGATAGGCTTATGGAAATGAGAGGCCAGTGGGAAAGAAGAGAGGTGACAATCTCCCTAAGCAAGAGCAGAGGGACATGAAGGGCTGGACTCCTGACATCTGGTCTGCCTCTCCACTTTACCAGAAAGTTTCTCAGAAAAATCTCTCTACAAGTATGGTGTATGGTTATATTTAAATTGTTCAATATAGAAGGATATTTTCAACTGTGGTGCATATTTTTAAATGTAGGATGTACTCTGACCCAAACAAGATGGGAACTACAGGGAGAAGCTAACTCTACTGTGGGCACCAGGATCAGATTCTGAAATAATTTAAGGAATCTAAAAAGTAGGCTCCCCTAGACTCAAGGCAGAGCATCATTTGGGTTTCACAGTTGAAACAGTATAGGATTCAAGTAAGACAGAAAGGTCAGGCATGGTGCGTGAACCGTGAGTCTTGTGTAAGCTTCACACTCACCATAGACCTCACACAAGGTGTGCACATCAGACCAAACACTGACCATATTGTCTAGCTTGTCATAAGATGTGTGGAAAGTCATTTATCCTGGGAAGGCTCCTACATCTAGGCTCTCTAGTAACTATCTACATACAACAGCCCCTCAGTAAAAGGTAAGATCTGCAATTAATCTACAATAGAGTACTGTTCTTGGTACATCTTACATGGAAAACAACAGGCATGATGAGATCATGATGGGAGAACCATGTCATGTCCAGTACATAATTTCACAGCACTCTTCCTCATGCTCCACCTGTTACATTCTTTCTGCCTCCTCTTCTTCAGTGTTCTCTGAGACTTGGAAGAACACGAATTGAAGTGGAAATCAATGTGTCAAACAATGTAACAACACTTGGGAAGGACGAACACTGCCTGTTTCTGTAATATACAGAACCTAGATTGTGTGTGTTAGGTGTTCTGGCTTCTGTTTTGTAGGTTTTGGAACTAGAACAGGAGCCCTAGGAAGGGAAGCCATCTTAAGTGAGGGCACTGGGAACTTGCCCAGGGTAGAGCTGGACTGGGAAAGCAAAAGTGGGGTGTGGGGAGAGAATGAGAATCAGTAGGAAGGAAACAAGAGAACTGGTTAAATAAGAACAACGTCATTCTAAACATTAATTAAAAGCCCCAGGTGTCCTAATTATATTAATTGGGGGATGAAAACGTTCTTAACAAAATATGAGACAATCATGTGTTTCCTGGTGTAAAGATGGAAGAAGATAATGGAAACTGGGAGTTTAAAGGAGTCACAGGGAGAATTTCAGGGTGCAGAACAAGTGAGTTTGCTGCAGACAGGAATGTCTCCATAGCAACCACAAGGCAGGAGAGAGGCAGTGACAAGGAATGTATCATCTGTAATCCTCTCATGTCCTGATGACAGCATTGTGGAATAAATATGTGAAATTCAGATAATTCCAAAGTGTTGCTGTCACAAGCAAGGTGTTCTGCTAACCTCCCCAGGGAGGTGTGACCCTGTCCCAGATACACATATGAGTGAAGCCATGTCCAGCTCAGACAGTGGGAAAGCCTGAGCTCCTAGATAGAAACACACCTGTGTGTGGTGCTTTTAATTTCGCTAAAAAGATATGACATTGTGGAAACACAGCATGTTGTGAGCACCTGGAAAATAGAAAACTAAATGAAGTAAGAAAAGGTTCCATACAGAACTACAGTACTATTTGTACATCTGTTGTCAATGACTTTGATGACTTTTATCTGCTCTGAGCACTGCCTTCCTCCCTGGGTCCAATCCCAGTGGTTCCTATAGCAGGGCAATATGCAAATAAGACTCCTCTGTGCTCATGAAAACCAGCCCTGCCCTGACCCTGCAGCTCTGGCAGAGGAGCCCAGCCCTGGATTCCCAAGTCTTCCCACTCAGTGATTAGCACTGAACACAGAACACTCACCATGGACTTGAGGCTCCGTTCATTTTTCCTGCTCTTCATTTTAAAAGGTATTTCGTAGAGAGAGGGTACTGTGTGTTGTGTGGAAATAAGAAAGAGAAAATTTGGCTTCTGGACAGTTTTCTAACCAGAACTCATTGTGTCTGCAGGTGTCCAGTGTGAGGTGCAGCTGGTGGAGTCCGGGGGAGGCCTAGTGCAGCCTGCAAAGTCCCTGAAACTCTCCTGTGCAGCCTCTGGATTCACCTTCAGTAGCTATGCCATGAACTGGGTTCGCCAGGCTCCAGGGAAGGGACTGGAGTGGGTCGCATACATTAGTGGTGGTGGGGGTACCATCTACTATGCCGATGCCGTGAAGGGCCGATTCACCATCTCCAGAGACAATGCCAAGAACACCCTGTACCTGGAAATGAGCAGTCTGAAATCTGAAGACACAGCCACGTATTATTGTGCCAGAAGCACAGTGATACAAATTTCCTGTGGACTCAGACACAAACCTCACTGCAGTGTGCCCAGGACCAGCAGGGGGCGCTGCTAGGACAGAGATGTGTGGGTCTTGAATAAGCCGGTTCAGAGAGGCCTAAGGTGCTGGCCTCTGTTTCTTGGCTGCTTCTCCATATCACACTCAAGAATTCTCTTTAAAGGTATAGTGTGTACTAATCCTTGAAGTGTCCAAATGTTTATTTAATTTTTTTCCATTGTTATGTGGTTTTAGTTTTTTATTATATTTTTCTCTATATATTCCTCCCTCCCTCCATCTCTACCTCTCTCTCTGTAACTCCCTCTCTCCCTTCCCCCTTTCCTCTGTGTATGTTCGTGTGTATGTGTGTATTTCTGCTGATGTTGACATGAGATGTTTTTCTCTACCAAACTACATCGTAGTGTTTGAGGCAAAAATCTATCATATCACTGGCTCTGGATGTCACTAACCAGTTATACTGGTTGCCCAGTGTTCCACATTGATCATACTGTCTCCACATCTCAGAGGTGGGACTTCTTGTTGTCTGCCACACCCAGCATTTTGTAGCAATGAAGAACTAGGAGTATTGATCATACTCAAGAGTTCTTGTGTTTCAAGAACTTGAACCACTCAACAGCATTTTTATGTGTAATTTTATATAATATATGATATACGCTGATCTGAACAAATGCAAACATCATATACGGAAGAAGTGATTCTGTATGGGGACCTGGTACAGGTCCTGAAAAATCCAAAAGGACTGGAAATTGTGGAGCCCTAAACTCAGAAAAAGAGTCTTAATATTTACCATGGTGATAACTCTGTGTAGGATTAAAGTTAGAGCCAACAAGGAAATAAGGCAGGTCAGAGCCCCACGGACCCTGATGACCTTCACTCTCACCTTTGTCCTCACAAAATATGTGCACATCAGACACAGGTGTGGAACTGATGATAAAATGTGTGTGAAGCCCCATCACTGAGACTGTGAGGACAATGCAGCCAGTAACACACCCTGAGCATCAGTTCGCTGCAGGAAGTTCATGATCCACTCAACAGGTAACATGTCTTTTGATTTCTTCTTTAATATTTATGTTTTGTTTTTACACAAATAATTTCCCTGAATTTAATGTGCCTAAGGAATTTTCTATTAACATGTTCATCCATTTTCTTTCTTCCAGAATCATGCCTATGGCTTATTTATGCCACCTCCCTAGCAAACACGATGTGTAGTCTCTGTTGCAAAATCTGGGGTAGGTTCTTTATCTGAAACTCTGGCATACTCAAATTTAGATCCTACAGGAACATGGGAAAAATTGGTGATTCTTCACTGGCATGTTGGGATCTTATGGGTGACGTCACTGTGAGAGAACTGTGCTGTGGTATGGCCTTTCTGTATGCTGTGAATATGTGTTGCTACTATTGGATAACAAAAGAAGCTACCATTGGCCTATGGCAAAATTGGTTTTAGCCAGATGGGAAATCAAACAAAGATACAGGGAGAAGGAAGGTGGAGTGAGGGAGACACTGAGAGCTGTCAGGAGGATCAAGATGTAATAAACTCAGGTAAAGCCATGAGACATGGTGATACATAGATTAGTAATAATGGGTTAATTTAAGATGTAGGAGTTAGCTAGTAAGAAGCCTGAACAACAGACAAAGCAGTTTGTAATTAATATTAAGCCTCTGACTGGTTATTTGGTTACCTGTGGGTGGGAGAGATTCTTCTGGTTACATTTGCCATCCACCACCAGGTATTGATCCATATAGACCTGAAATTTTTTAGAAAGATTCTAAAACACAGAAACAGATCCACACTGGGATTCCTAGTCTCATAGTCTCATGTTATCAGCACTGCCGAGACATATCTCCCCACAACTGTTCAAGAGATGGAGCTGGCTGCCAGAGGCCATGAGCTAAGTGGCATCCAGATTTCTGCATTCTCTCCTACAGGCTGTGGTACAGAGGATTCTCCCAGCTGCTGTCTTTGGGTCTGAAAGAACAATCTCGAGCTTAAAAAACAGAGCTGCTTACTTCTTAATACTGCTTCCCAGAACTGAGGAGGTAAGGGTGACTCATTGTTACCTGCACCATGTTGAAAAGACAAATGGTGTGGAGCCAGCAGCCAAAGCCATGCTTTGGTCCTAGTCATGCAGCTTAGCAATATAAAAACTCTCCTGGTCAGGAAAGGATTACAGATGCACAATAAAGACAGTTTCAGGAGGAAAGAAAAAAACTCTATATAGGTTACACTGTATTTAAAAACATATGTAGGCTTGGGAGAAAAAAAAGAGAATGGATTTAGAAAGTCCTTAAAAGAGAAATAGAGTAATAAAAAATTCAATAAGCCATGTAATTTGGAAAATACACAGGATGCTGTTTATTATTGCGTTGTCTTTGGGATTTTTAACTGCTTTGAGATAATTGAGTGTAAATCCTGGTAGATTGAAACAACCTATATATTTTAGAAATATCTTGATTCCAAGGTTTAAGTCAGAATATATGTTGCTTTGGAAAAGGGAGTTCTGCTTTTGTTTCCACAGAAGATGAGAAGCTATAAATTCCTCCCAGGTTAATATGGTTCCATCAAGGAAGACCTTACCATGAGAGGTCTTCAATGGTCTTCAATGGGAGTGATGGCGCAGATGATCCAACATGCAACTTCAAGGCAACTGGATGAGATGATGTAGCCTGACAGACTCCTACAGACAAGAATTAAACATTATTCTAAAATTTCTCAGGATCCCAATAAGTCAGAGCCCCCAATCAGGAGGAAGTAGTATGAAAAAGCTATGCCAAAATTCCCAAAATATTGTTTATGAATGTTTTTATTTAAAGGGAGTTGATTATAAATGCAATCTCTTTCTAAAGAAAAAAGGGGGACATAATATAAGAATAATTGATGGGGATGGATTATTTTGTCTACTTTGATCCAGGGGACAACAGTTAATCTGAAAATACTTTACATTGGTATGGATTTCGGTTTATTGATAAATTTAAGGTTAACTTTGTTATATTGTATGCAATTTCTACTCTTGTTTAAGGTATTATGGTTATGCAACTCATTTAAAACTGTAATTTCACTAAGAAATAAAGATTAATTTTTAGCCATCTACTATAATCAAACTTATAGTCATATTAACTAAGATTTCTAGGTATACAAAGATATATTCAATTAAGTAGGTAATCTTCAAACACCTGAAGGACCTACAGAATATGGCATTTAAAATGTTTTAAGAACTTTGCCTTTACTAAATATTGAGTCACATCTGCCTCTGGCAGAACCAATCTATTTCAGAGAAGATGATGGGCATTGAAGAATATCCTTATGGAGTTTGCTTTCTTTGTGGCAAAAGTTAGCAACTGGACAAAAAAGTGCTCTTGCCTGGATTGCTTGACACTATGATGTATAAACTGAACATGCAAGATGCATAGAAAAGTGACCACAGAACTTTGCCAGTCAAGATGAGTTGGTTTTTCAGGTTCCTACTTCACAAAAGGACCTTCCAGACATTCTGCAGGACATTCTGACTGAAGAACTTTGCCAAAATAGATGGAACAATCCTTCAAATTTCCTGCTTCACTAAAATGTCTGACAGAGACTCTGGACAGTAGGCTGAAGGTGGCTGCCCCAGTGTTACACAGGATCTTTGGGTGACTGTCTAGGCAGTCAGTTGTCTATGTCATTTCTGAAAGTGGCTTACAATGCTCTTTCTGTGTATTCAGATAATGTTATATTCTTCTGGGTTCTTAGATGGAGGTGAAGACTAGATAGTTATTGTTTTTCTTACTTATGATAAAATGTAAGTTAGTTGTAATACTTTTAGCCTCACAAAAATAGGACATATGATAGAGTATTTTCCTTAATTTAGCAAAATACTAAAAGCCTAGATATTTTTATTGTATTTTTTGTTTGATAACTGTTTTATTACATGTAATTTTACTATGTTAAAATGAAAACCTTCCTTTTTTATTAGACTGAAAAGGGGAAGTACTGTGGGATGATCTGTCTGTATGCTGTGAATATGTGTTGCAACCATTGGTTAAAAAAGAAGCTTCTCTAGCCTATTGTAAGACAGGTTACAGTCAGGTGGAAAACTCAAGCAAAGATACAGGGAAAAGGAAGGTGGAGTGAGGGAGACACTGAGAGCTGCCAGGAGGAGTAAGATGTAATAAAATCAGGTATAGCCATGAGACAGGTGGTGATATAGAGATTAATAATGATGGGTTAATTTAAGATGTAAGAGCTAGCTAGCAAGAAGCCTGAGCCATAGACCAAACTATATGTAATTAATATTAAGTCTTTGGTTATTCAGGTACCTGCAGGTGGGACAGATTCTTCCAGCTACAGAACAGGGAA
Source organism: Peromyscus leucopus (assembly GCF_004664715.2). Lineage (NCBI taxonomy): Eukaryota > Metazoa > Chordata > Mammalia > Rodentia > Cricetidae > Peromyscus > Peromyscus leucopus. The sequence continues at coordinate 80,870,130 of NC_051075.1, forward strand.
TGATATTTTTCAGTGAAAGTGCGATGACACCTTAGACCTGATCCAGGCATGCACAGATTGTCTTGAACTTGTCTCATCTGTGATGATGTCATAACTGCGTGTGGGGTGCTCCGGAATCAAGGCTGCTTCTCAAATGCAATTTCATCTTATCTGTACTGCTCTTCCATCATCAGGTACATAGAGTTGTGTGAGGACTGTTCCTGACTTACAGGAAACTGAGACTTTAATATCATTTCCACAAAAGCTTCACAGACACAACTGCACTAGTGAATAGCTTGGTAACTGTAATTGTGGTCCAGCCAGGCTGATGTGTAAGACTGGCCATTGTGGTGATTGCTTCTCATTTCAACAACACTTTGTTTACCTGCTTTCAAAAATTAATGGATGTCCTCTGAGAGACAAGAACCAAAGTTCTGGATTTTCTGTACAATGATAAAGTAAATTGGATCCTTAGAGGAAAGAGACTGAGTGAGCTGAGAACACTGGATGGAAGATTGCTACTCTAAAGTAAATGAAGAGAGAAGTCAAATATTACTAAATCCAGATGTTTCCAAAATAATTCAAATAATGAGGCTGAGTTGTCTACAAGGTGCAGAGTCTAATTACAGACCTCATCTCTTTGTCTTGCCCTGAGCTCAATTGTTGGTGAAAGCAATACTAAAATGTGTGTGTGTGTGTAACAAATGTTTACCTCACTGATGCTTCCTAGTGTTCATATCAGGCCCCTCAGTCTCACTTTACAAATTGTCGTATTTATAGATAGAGGAATTATCAAAATTTTTACATGTGACAGAGTCCATTAAATATGTATACTTGGCCTAAGTGAACAGTCCAAGAGTTTGTGTTGCTGGTTTGCCAATCCATAAGTGATGAATCATATTATATATTTTCCTTTCTCTTTGGTGTCTTCTGTACACCCAATGATGTACATCCAAGGACAGATGCATGGGTCTTTTGAGTAAGGAGGCTCCTGATGTGGCCACACTTTCAGGTCATGTGCTCCACAGGTTATACCATAGGATTCCACATCATCTGAAAATACGAGGCTCAATATAGTATTAGACAAATATGTGAGGATATAATTAATTTGTGACATGGAATGGGAATATTGGATGTTTACATTTCTCAAGAGAGCACTTTGAAGTGCCAAATAATGTGATAAGGACACAAGAATTCCTGTGACCTCCTTCAATTTCTAGAGAAGATTTACATAAAATGATAATCCCATGTCTTAGATATTCTCCTGAATAAAATATCATTGTTGTATATAACAATTACTTTTGTTATTCTAAAAATAAAAGAAACTTAGGAGTATGATATTAGGGTATAAACCTGATAGATCCAAAAAGCCTCAGAGAAACAATCAGCTGACCCTTCCCTCCAGATTTCCAGATTGAAAAAAATCCATCAAATCTCTCTCAGCCCCTCCCTATTCCTTCCTGTGTCTCTCCATCTTCATCTGGGTCAGCCAAACACACTAAGGTTTATTCTTGCCAGCTAAATGTGGGCTCCATCCTGTCTAAATCAAGGTTTAATGTTATGGGCAGTCTTGGAGTGACAGTGCAAACTAATCTTCCACAATATTTCTCACTTTTTGTCTAATTAAAAAGGAAAGATTTCAACTCTCACATAGTAACACAATATACAATAAGAACAATTATCAACTATTGTCTGAATTAAAAGGAAAGTATTAACTTTAACAAAATGAAACCATATACAATAAGAACAATTATTAAGTAAGAATTATATTGACAATGCCCAGTCCATTTGTATTTGGCAAATTCTGACAATATACTTCATTATTTATCTTCCCTTAGTGATTCCAAAGGTTTGTACCTAATTTACATTCTATCACAATTAAGGAAAACTTTAACTATAAATATCTAGTCTTCAACCCCTCAAGAGACTCAAGAAAAATATATTAACTGATAAATAGGAAACGCAGAGCTAAGAATTCTAAAACTATGGAAAAGACAGAGACATCTGGCTGCCTAGTCAGTCACTCCAAGTTTCTTCTGCAACATTGAGGCACCCATCTTTGGCCTATAGGCCCAGAATATCTGACAAACTTTTATGTGGAAGCAGGAAATTCTGAAGAATGTCCTACCTTGTCATAACAAAGGTCATTAATCAACTACTTTTGTGTCCTGCTTCTCCAATTTGTATAGCATGGGGTCAGCAGTTGAGGCAAGGGCAGTTTCTTGCCCAGTGGCTAACTTTGCCAAAACTAAAGCAAACTATATATTGTAGCATGAATCTTAAACAGTCTTATTAATAAAAACAATCCCAGAGCCAGGTATTGGGGTGAATGCTAAAAGATCAGAGAAACAGACCAAGCCACATCCAACATCACCTTGCAAGCTTCTCAGCTGATCTTATTTCCTCAAACTGTAAGCCTCTGAGTCCTCATCTGATTGGATCTTAGCTGAACTGCTGCTAAAAGCTCAAAAAGATAAAGTTCCCTGTCCTCATGTCTTATATACCTTTCTGCTTCCTGCCATTACTTTCTGAGATTAAAGGCATGTGTCACCATGCCTGGTGGTTTCCACTGAGGCCTTGAATTCACAGAGCTCCAGATGGATCTTGGCCTCCCAAGTGACAGGATTAACAGTGTGTATGCACCACCATTTTCAGGCCTCTATGTCTAGCTAGTGGATGTTCTCTTCTCTGACCCCAGATAAGTTTACTAGGGTGCCCAGTATATTGGGGGCACAATATCAGCAGAATATATGGAGGTTCTTCAAAGATGATCATTCTTTTTGGAGTAGATTGCTACTGCCAAGTGCAAACACATCACACTGTCATAGAAAGAATGGTGTTATTAAGAGATTTTAAATGCCATATTCTATAGGTCTCTGAAGTGTTTGAAGACCATATACCTATTAAATATATATCTCGGTTTGACCTTGAAATCATATCTAACATGACTACAATTGTGATTGTTGTAGATAACTAACTAGTAACCTGTCATTATTATCCTAAATATCTTTCAAGTACTTTATATTACATTTTTAAAAGAGTGGCATATGTACAATACCTCAAACAAAAAATTGAAACATGTAATATGGTATAATAAAAAATCATAAATTTGTATATATAAAAATCCATACCAATATGAAATATTTGAGACTAGTAGTTGCTCTTTAGTTTAAATCTACCATTTTATCCTATGATTGCTATATTGCCCTTTTTCTTGTAAGAATGAGGCCCCTAAATCAAATTACCTTTGTTAGTTTTCTCCTTGGCCAAGACCAATGACAGCTTTCAACCAACACCCCTAAGTAATGACAAACATCCAACAAGTCACCAAAAATCACCCACACCCCGTGGGAATTTGGCCATCGTGTTTTTCAAATTACTTCCTGCTGTCTGGAGGAGCTGCATCTTAGGGGACCCTGAGAAAATTGAGGGAATGATCAAGTCCTGGGAGAGCTAGCTGTTTTCTAGTCTTGGTGTGATGGGAAAGTACAAGGCTTATCCACAATCATGGCTGGAGTAGTCTATGAGGGTCCATACTCTAAGCTGACTGTTTTAAGGGTATCCTGAGCAGTCCATAATCCAAAGTTCATCTTTGGGTGGTATTTGTCAGCTTAGTGGCATTACTAAAATCCTGGTGTAATCGTCATTGTGTGTCCTCATCATCCTTTGAGAGATTTCAAAGGTTGCTGTTAGGAATGGCCATGGTTCACTGCAGAAAATTTAAACATTTTAAATTCCATAAGCAGCAGATCTCAGAAGGGATAAAGGACCACAATCTATTACATACATCTAGGCTGTGGGATGTCTTTCTGTATGGTGTGAATATGTGTTGCTCTGCTTGGTTGAAAATGAAGCTGTATTGGCCTATGGCAAGGCAGCTTAAAGGCAGGCAGGGAATCTGAGAGAGACAGGAAGAAGAGAGGAAGTGGTGGGAGAAATGCCAGCCACTGCCAAAGGGGAAGCAGGATGGCAGCAGACCAGTAAAGCTCCCCCAAGTGGCAAAACATAAATTAATAGGGGTAATTTAAGAAATAAGAGCTAGCTTGCAGGAAGCCTGACCCATAGGCCATGCAGTTTGCAAATAATATAAGCCTCTGTATGTTTACTTGGTATCAAGCAGCTATAGGACACAGGAGAAAGAGATTCGTCCTGACAACAAGGCCTGTCAGGACAGGAGAAAACTTACAGCTGCACACCTAGGATACACAAGCTTAATTCCTAATTACCTGCTTAAGAATTAAGCCTGAAATCATGTACAGGAAGCTAGATGAAGCCAGTTATATAATTAGTTTGTATTCTTAGTGAGCATTAATATTATGAAAGAAAGCATATATAATACATATAAATCTTATGTATTTTGAGACGATATTTATACCTTAAGAAAAGTTTTAAAGAGTCAAAATAAAACCAAAGGATTATGAGATCAGTGACAATGGAACAGCTCCTTAATTTTGGTTTTCTTCTGTCCCATACCTGGTGGGCTCTTCTGAAATAGACAGAGGCTTTGTACTTTCCTTTAACAAGCATGCTTGGGTTTAGAGGAGAGAACCACATTCCAACTCCAAGCCAGCTTTAATTTTTAATTGAATTGGGACTAGAAAAATACCATTAGCCTTATATATCTGTAGAGAACAGCAGAAACACACATTTGGAAAGATTTATTAAATTTTGTTCTGTTGGTTATCTGCTATAACATTAGGCCAATTCACTCTTTTTCTTGGGACATTTTCTCTGGATGATTGATCTTTATTCTTCAGATATCTTATTTGTCCAGTGGTCTTCAGATTCTTTAGTTAGATACCCTCATTCTCTTGGAATGACAAAACCAAAACCCTGCCTCAACCCTACCTTTGTGGAGTATTCCTTTTTGGCAGGTTATGCCTAATCAAATGAAAGGCATTTGTAAGTCTTACAGGTTAATTGAGATGGAATGGCCATACTTTTTGATGAACTATCACCTCTCCTAATCAAAAGGTCTCTCCTGTTTGAAACTAATCTTTATCAATCTTGATGGTAATGAGTCCATTGGCTGAATCACCTTATTTATGACTCTTAAATCTGTTAACGTTCTCAATTTTCCAAATGTCTTTTTAATGACAACTATAGGAGAATTTCAAAGACTGGTCAATTTTTCAATATGTTGAATATTTAGCTGCTCCTGTTTTTGGGATTCTGCTGTGCTTTGGCTTCATGACCATACATGAGGAGTTCAGAAGCTAGGCAAGGGGTCTTGTGTCTTACATCATCAATGTGTGCTGGGGATTACATGTGCACGGGTGTGGTCATTCAATCAGCGCATATGTGGTATAGCCCCATAAGCCCACCTGCAAATGTTCATGGGAACCATTAAAAAGCCAGACACAGACCCCTCTCCTCCTTTCTCTGTTCTCTCTCCCCCCCACTTTTTCTTTTCTCTCTCTGCCTCTCTCTGTCTCTCTGTCTCTCTCTCTCTTTCTCTGTCTCTCTGTCTCTCTCTCTCTCTCTCTCTCTCTCTCTCTCTCTCTCTCTCTCTCTCTCTCTCTCTCTCTCCCTCCTCCCTGCTTGTGCATCTCCCCCAAGCCTCATTCTTCTGCTCCCCTCCTAATAAAGTTCTGATACTGGGTTTTGTTGTGGCTCATGACCTTTCCATGTGGCAACCAGCAATGGTAACCAGCACTGCTTATCATTCTTAACACCTGTACCACCTGTTATACTGCCTATAATTTTTCTGATGTCAAACACATTCTGTGCACACAGGTTTGTCATTAACCATTTCAAAATAGGGTTGTTGGGATCTTTGAAAGTTAGGCAGCTGTTGTGCCTTCTTGTGTACAACCTGAGTGGCTGGTGACTGTCTTTGATAATGCACTTAATATTCTTTCAGAAACATACTTTATTTTATGGTTTGTTTCTGAGATTGGAGTAATTGTTAATCAGTGATCCATTGATGTAACAAATCATGTGCCCATAAATTCATTTCTATGTTAGCCACATATTACTCTAATTTCACTACCTGTCCTTCTGGCTTTATACAATCAATCCATCTTGTACTTAATTTACCAGAGAAAGTTCCAATTTCTAGCAGCTGAATATTTTCCTCCTGAAGAGATCACTCTGGATGCCAAGATACTGGTGAAATGATTTTCACAAATCCAATGCCATATATTTGTATCTTTAGCTTTGGCCTTTGCTCATTTATAGAAGTTTGTCAAAATGCTTGTTTTATGGTCTGTCATAAATATTTTGGTTTGTTTACTGAAGCTATTTTTGTCATCCATAAGAGTATAACTTTTAACAACAAGCATTAGGTCTTTTAATTGCTCTGTGAAGTAGTCTCCCCTATACTGACAAGGAAAAATTAATTCAAATTTGAATTGTTGTCCAGTGAGAGCTCCATCAAGACATTTCCTTTAAATGAAAGGTTACCTTACATGTCCCTTGTTGATCATCATTCATTAATCCACTACTTGCCTTTACTGCAAGTTCTGCATACTCCAGAAGGCTGAGGTCTTCTGTTTGGATTATTTCAAGAAAAAAATATTGTTTCTAGGAATGATTTGCCTACAGTCCCTTTTCAGATGACTGGTTTACTACAGTTAAAACATCTGATCTTTTGATTTTTCTTGAAATTTCTAGAAATTACTTCTCGAATCTAAGTATAAGCATTTAAAAATAAAAGCATTTAAAATAAAAGTCAAGGCTTCATTTGACCTTGTATGATTTTAATAAATGACTCAGACTTCTTTCCTGATTCTTCAAACCTTGTCCCAAGCATTTAAAGCTGCTAAACTATGATCATCAAATTCACTGTCTTTGCAACACATCTTATTGTTCTTCAACCAGAAACTGATCGTGTTAATCTTAATGCCTCTAGCCCTACTTCATTGTCCTAAGACCTAGCTTCCTCTGTCCACCATGTTCATTTTAACTGAGGACAAGCTTCCAATATTGCTGTAACTAAATCTTTCCAGTCTTGAGGGATAATTCTGCTCTGAGTTACCTATGAATTTAATGTCTGCTTCAAAGATGCTAAATGCATATCATATGAAACAAACATTTCCTTAAGTCTCCTCAAATCTAACATTTCTACAGGATTCCAGTTAACTTCTCCATAAACTTGGTGGTACCTATCACATGGTGGTCATTCTTGTGTGATAACTAGATAAACAAATGTAGGTTTTCTAATAACCTTGGACTGCCCCTCCTCAGATTTATCATACAGTGGTGACACATTCATGTGTAAATGTCTCTGTCTCTGTCTGAGCATTTTTCTTTTATATTTGTTGTTTTCTGAGACAGAGTTTCTCTGTGTAGCTTTGGAGCCTTTCCTGGAACTCACACCAAAGCCCAGGCTGGCCTCGAACTCACAGAGATCTACCTACCTCTGCCTTCCCAGTGCTGGGATTAAAGGCGTGCTCCACCACCATCCGGCTGCATTTTTATTTTCATTAGTAACTTTTTCTAAGGCTTGTATTTTTTTTCAAAGCAGCTAGAGCTTGTACCATTAGTCAAAATTTTGTCATTCTTTTTAGTAAGTCTTTCTAAGGCTTGTATCTTGTCGATAGTAAATCTTTCTAAGGCTTGTATGTTATCAGTCAACTTTACATTGTTTGGCAGTTATCGAACCACTTTTTAAAGCATAAAATATGAATTACCAAACTAATAAATTGGTAATAATTATGATTGACATTATGTCAAACCCAGCTTTGTTGTTTATTCCCTCCTTAATTTTTCCATTTTCAAAGAATCCATTGTGGACTAATATGGAGCCCTACATATCTGTACCGTAACATGGCTTTGCATTCTTAACATGAGAAAGACGTCTTTCTTCTTTTTTAATCTTCATTCCCTCTGTAACATTTCCCAGGTGTCTCACCAGATCTGCTGAGGGTGACAGCATAGGCTGGGCTATGCAGCAGTAGCCACTTGCTGTGATGATGCTCAGCTGTGTGGGTGGAAAGGGGAGACTATTTGACTGTGTGGATAGGGAAGGCAGAACTTTGATGTGCGTGGAGGTAGAGCGAGGCCCCTGAAAACCTGACTTAGGAAAATGGTTAGTAGAATCCCTTGAGGCTGGGATGCGGTGTGGTAGGGTACCAGGCCACCTATTACAAGTAGTAGTGGACAGCTGCCCAGGGAGTGCAAGGAGACCACGGCTGGCTGTCACTGCACCAAACATCTGGGCAGAAGGCACAGGCAGTGCACAGCTGGGCTGAGTGCCAAAGGTATGCAAGGGCATGGGGTGGCCTGAATGACAGAGTGAGCAGGCAGTGCACTGCTCACTCTGGCCCAGTGGCCTGTGGTGTTTAAGGCTGGGAAGGTGGGCTGTAGTCAGAGACAGCTTCAAAGGGATTACAGCAAGAAAGCCTAACTAACTGGTGAATCAGGGGTGAGAAGGAGAAGCTGGCTGCACTGTGGCATCATTGCAGCATTGGCATTATCTATGGCCCAGCCTTGGAATGCCAGCTACAGGAGCTACTTTTTTTTGTTTTTTTGAGACAGGGTTTCTCTGTATAGTTTCGAAGCCTATCCTGGATCTTGCTTTGTAAACCAGGCTGGCCTAAAACTCACAGAGATATGCCTGGTTCTGTCTGCCTCCTGAATGCTGGGATTAAAAGTGTGTGCCACTGCCCGGCAGGAGCTAATTTTATTGTTCTATTAATAAACAAAATTCAGAGGGCAGATTTTAAGGCATAAATCTGATACGTCCACAGAGTGCTTGAAATGATCAGCTGATCCTCCTCTCCACATTCCCACATGGAAAAGACCTGCAAATCTTTCTCAGTCTCTCCCTATTCCTTCCTGTGTCTCTCTATCTTCATCTGAATCGGTCAAAAAACTCTGTGTTATATTCTGACCAGCTTAATGTGGATTCTACCCACTGAATGAAGGTTTAACTTTATTAGTAGTCTTGGACTGACAGTACACTCAAATCTCCTGAAACAGTTGAGCTTTGTATAACCTTAAACATGCTTGTCTGAGAACCAAGCTTCCTTGATGAATTGTAAACATTCAAGTCTGTTATGTAAGGAGCCAAAATGATATAAATGAGCCTTGGGATGCTCGAGTGTTGAATATTTACAGGACACAATCATATTGTAGGTTAGGTAATCTTGAATTCTTTCATTCATACGGTGTCCACCGTAGTTATGACATCTGCCCTGTGCATAGCCTCCCTTGGGCCCAGGTCAAGAGAACACACATGTCAGGAAAACATGCAAATAGGACATCATTCTGCTCAAGAAAACCAGCCCAGGCGTGACCCTGAAGTCCCTGCAGAGAAGCACAGCCTGGGATTCCCAGGTCTGCCTAGACAGTGATAAACACTGAACACAAACCCCTCACCATGGAATTGGGGTTGAGCTGGGCTTCCTTGTTTCACTTTTAAAAGGCAATTTATCACAAAGAAGAGATGTTGGGTGTGTGAGTGAGAGGTGATGATGACATGTGTGACAGTTTCCTGATCAGAATCCCTGGTATTTGCAGGTGTCCAGTGAGAGTCACAACTACTAGAGTCTAGAAGAGGATTGTTGCTGACTGAGTAGCCCTCTAATTCCTGTGTGCCTTCTGGATTCATTTTCAGTGATTAATATATGCACTGGGTTGTCAGACCCCAGGGAAGGGGCTGGAGTGGATCTCATACATGTAAAACTGGTATTTCAATAAAATTTGGAAATTCTGTCAAAAATCAACCGGTCATTTCCAGAGACAATTCCAAAAACATGCTGTACCACATATTGGAGAGTTTGAAAGTCAATGACACAACCTTGTATTACTGTGTCAATAATGCACACTGAAGAGACTTTAGTGGGAGCCTAGACATAAGGAGAGAGTAATTATGACCAAAAGAGAGCAATCAGAAAGCAGAGAGGTCAGAGTCACCCTGAGCAGGAGCAGAGGGGCATGAAAGGCTGGACTCTGTATGTCTGGTCTGCCTCTACACATCACTTGAAAGTATCAAAGATAATCTCTCTACAAGTATGGTGTGTAGTCATACTTGAATTATTCAAATATAAAACACTATTTTCAACTATAATGTATATATGTAGGAGGAACTGTAACTCAAACAAGTTGCAGACAATGATACAGAGAAGAACTGACTCTACTGTGAGCACCAGGATCAAATTCTGAAATAAATTAGGGACTTGGTAATGTGGGTTTCCCTTCACTGAGGACAGAGCCTCAGTTGAGTTTAATGATTGAAACAGTATAGGATTCAGGTTAACCTGCCTGGAGAGATGAACAGAAGTCCTTCTTTGTGACTGGGACACTTGGGACTTTTCTGAGAGATGCTGTCCTCAGGTCATAGGAGGTTTGCACATGACACATCCTTTGTTACTGTCTGTCTACCACTCAGTGTTTGCTGTAGAGACATATTCACATGTATAGTAAACTCACTTATTTGCATCCTGACATTCACCTATGATTCTTTAAACATGTGCTACCACGCTTTTCTTTCTTCATCTTTATATCAGGCAACACATAACTGTCTATATGTTGTGTTAGTCTAGTTTTCATGTTTCCAAATTTAGACATTCAGCATAACTGGGTCACTTAGATAATTTTTATGAGAACACACATAATCATGGCAATTTCAGAAGACTTTGTTTCCTATGTTCAGTGCTTGGATCCACACACATGCACAGAGGGGACACATGGAAAACAGAACCCCAGAGAGCAAGAGAGTTCAGAACATGAATACAAACTATTTCTGAAGTTGCCAAAGACAAAAATACTTAAATGGTGGACTTATACCAAGTCCCCAAATATAGTATGAGAAATATGCATTTATTTCTGTGATACTCCTTTCCCAATTTTTATAACCAAAATGAGACTGTGAAATAAAACCAAAATGAGACATACTGAATAGAATGTCTGAAAAATGTTCTTCTAACATCAGAGCATCAGGACAAAGGGGACACAGCATCCCTTGAGGTGGCTTCCTATCAGTACTTGCCAGGGATAACTGTCTCCACAATGTGAGGACCTGTCTCCACCACTGTCAAGCACAGGACAAAGATCATGCACAGTGTAATGGAGGAAATACAGTGTGGGGTGCAAATACAAGAGAAATGGTGATGATCTCTGGGATGTTACTGGTCACCTTGGATCCAGCTCCTCACTTCTCTTCCTGGTGATTTACATTACCAAGGCATGGAGAAAGCCCCACAATTCCTTGATGTGGGATGGTCTGTATATCAAATTGCTCTGATTGGTCAATAAATAAAACACTGATTGGCCAGTGGCCAGGCAGGAAATATAGGTGGGACTAACAGAGAGGAGAATTGAGAGAACAGGAAGGCTGAGTCAGAGAGACACTGCCAGCTGCCACCATGACAAGCAGCATGTGAAGATGCTGGTAAGCCACGGGCCACGTGGCAAGGTATAGATTTATAGAAATGGATTCATTTAGGATGTAAGAACTAGAAAGTTAGATGGCTGAGCCATTAGGCCAAACATTTTAAGCAATATAAATCTCTGTGTTTACTTGGTTGGGTCTGAGCTGAGCGGCTGTGGGACTGGCTGGTGACAGAGATTTGTCCTGACTGTGGGCCAGGCAAGAAAACTCTAGCTACAATTCCTTGTTCTCTATGGTGATTATCACCACAGGGCAAACAGTTCCCATTGTTGAAGCATGCCCTCCTCTCCACTTTATGTCATCACTTAGGATTCTCTGTCTCTTTATTACTTCAGTAATCATAACCCTCAAGTCTGGATGCATGCTACGGCTTTTCATAAGGTGTGATGAACAGCTGTCCTTATCATCCCTCACCAATGCAATAATCATATCTAGGAACCTTGGTTTTTATGTGCCACAAACTGAGGACAGAGACAGAGAGAGACATAAATACACAAAGGGAAAAACAGACTGTCATAGATAAAGAAGCAGAAGGACAAGTGCATGGGTCTGGTGTCCTGAACAGGAAGGGGAATAGTCTGAGCACAGTAAGATGGGATCCAAATCAGTTTCTGGGGTTTCCGCTAAATTAAACACTTGAAATCACATGTACCAAAAATTAATAAACTGCTTCCACACAATTTATCTACTACATGAGTAATAAAAATTAGAGGACTTCACTGACACCAAAGGAATAAATTTTAAATTGTTCCTTAAGTATGATTTCTGATCACGAAGAACCCCAAATTCCATTCTAAAAACAGTTCTGGAATTTTTAGAGATACACAAATGCCTTGAGGATGTGGTAGCCCGTTCTGCCCTCACTGCATCAATGTGGACTCACTGTAAACATTCCCAGGTTTCCCTTGGCAGGTCTACACTGTCTAACTCAAAATATTTCCTGTATACTAGAAATTATAAACCACATAGGACCAGGAAATGTTCCTGAGTATACATTTCCATTTCCACTAAGATGCACAGGACAAATGTCAGTCACCTGAAGGTAAACTGGAAACCGGTGCTTTTATATATCCACTCAGGACCCTCCCCCAATGCAAAGCAGGCCTCAGGCTCAGGATGAAAGCCCAGGCCTAGCTGAGAAGCCCCATCTCCTTCTCACCAGAGCCTCCAGCAGAGCATGGCTGTCCTGGTGCTGCTCCTCTGCCTGGTGACCATTCCAAACTGTAAGTGGGTCAGGGTTTCAGGAGAGGGACCCAGGCATGTCATCTATGGGATGTATGACTGATGGTGATGTTGTTTGTCCCCAGGTGCCCTGTCCCAGGTGCAGCTGAAGGAGTCAGGACCTGGCCTGGTGCAGCCCTCACAGACCCTGTCTCTCACCTGCACTGTCTCTGGGTTCTCATTATCCAATTATGGTGTACACTGGGTCCGCCAGCCTCCAGGAAAGGGTCTGCAGTGGATGGGAGTAATATGGTATAACGGAAACACGGATTATAATTCAGCTCTCAAATCCCGAGTCAGCATCAGCAGGGACACCTCCAAGAGCCAAGTTTTCTTAAAACTGAACAATCTGCAAACTGAGGACACAGCCATGTATTACTGCGCCAGAGACACAGTGAGGCAACTCCAGTGTGAGCCTGCACAAAAAAGTCCCTACAGAGACACTCAGGACCAGCAGGGGGCGCTGATGACCCACATGGACTATACAGCACCAGGACTCACTTCAAAATAGAGAGTATTGGATTATGCTGTATGAGCATGTATTTCATTGTTAGAACCCGAGGTTTCCATTCTTCCCTGGGAAATCCTCTAGAGGCCCATCCTCATGGTCACGTTCAAATAAAGTTCCTATTCATTCACAAACTAGAATAAATGGATTTTTTTCACAAATTGCCTATGCTGTTTGCTTCTTGTTATTAGGTAAATCAGCATATAACCTTAGATGTTCCAAGTATATGCATTCCCTCACATATACATATATTTCAACAGGAGATCCATAGTTCCAGGGAGACTAACTAGTAAGGAGGACCCTAGGAGAGACAGGAATTGCCCAGGTATGGAGACTGAAATTTATGACATTTAACTTTAAGTTCATTAGGTATGCTTAGGAATTTTGAATAATATGTCATTGATCTTTATTTTTTATGCATATAAGTGGAAAACTACTCCATTAAACTACTGCATTAAATTTGCTTTTTGATGACATCTTGGAAACTTAAATATTCATTGTTTCTTCTATACCAAGAGGACATAAAAATCGTTTAATTGGTTATCATTTTTTACATATTCCATTTTTATTTATTTCACTCTTGGAAAAATTACCTTTCACATCAAAGTCCCAAATAATGATTCGTCTGCAGGTATATTGTATGCTCTCCGGCCAGGACATTCTCAGCCACCAATGTGCACATCCCAGCTGATATCAGCTGAAGGTAATTTTTGTAACATTCTCTCCTCCTATCCTAAGAGACAGAAAGGCTGAACTTTCCTTATCTGTTTGAATTAGATGTATTCCAATAGCATTCTAAAATGTATCTAGAATGTATTTAGAATACATTCTAAATGTATTCTAAAATGATATATTTTGGCTTTTAACATGACTAAAAATAATAGCTCTTAATTATGGGGAGAAATAATGAATATCACATCTTTGATTGCTTAGATCTAGTCTGTGCACATACATCTTTAAAAGCATGTGTTTCAGAGACCCTATGAATCTAAAATGCAAAATTAACTCCTGGATGTTTGTAGGAGATGGCCCTTCATAAACTAATTCAGTTAATGGCTGACATGTGTCTCCATAATATAGTTAGGCTATCACAATTTGATGTAAAATGCACCAGAATAAACTCATGACTGACACATGTGTGGGCCCATTAATTTTTATAGTTAAATGAGTTTTAAATCACAAATCCTTCAACAATTGATTACAGCATTTGCATATCTCCTCATCTAAGATTATATTGTTCCCAGGCCAAAATTCATATTCAGGCACACTATTGTTAATAGAGTAGTTACTAAAAGAGCGTCCATTCTTTTTAAATCATCTGTGTTTTTTTAAATTAATCTCAAGTGTTTCATTTTACCAATTAAGACTTGGAGCTCAGAGAGGTAGAGAAGGCACGTAACTGCTTCCTCCTCCACTTTTGTCCCAGAAAGAGACCTTTCTCCTACACTGCCTCAAACAAAACTCCTCCACCTGGATGCCCCTCACTTCTACTCCTGTGTGTGTCTCACTGTCCCCTGACATCCTCTTACTCTCTATGGTATTTTACTGTCAACTGGTTGCTTGCTCTGCCTCTTGACCTATGGTTGATTTTATTTAATCCTGTTTACCATATTCAACCAGAAAACTCTTGGATTAAAGGTGTGTGCTAGGGCTGAGCCACATCACAGCTAGAAGCAGGTTTTTCCAGTAAATAACACAATCTTGGTTCACGGTGTTGTCAAATATCCTGCAACCTTTCTCACTCTTTGTCTAAAGAAGAACGAAATGGTTTTTTATCTCTAACACAATAAAACCACCTACAACAATGAAGGTATTTCTGCCAAGTTTGCCACAACATTCATCTTGGATGCATTTGGCAGTTTTAGGATTAAGTATTTTTGAGTTGAAAGTTTTGTAAAATGGGTGTGTCAGTCTCATATGAACTCAGAAATTTTTATGTCCTCAGCAGTTTGTAGTCCTAAGCTGATCTTTGGGTGCTGTTTGTCAACTTATTGGCAATCCTGGCTAGATGGTAGGTTGGGTGCCAACACTAGTCTGGAGCTAGAGCTGGGATTTCAGACCAGTTACACAGAGCATGGCGATACCATTTTGCCAATTTACTCTGTTTTCTTGGGACAGTTTTTTCGTGATGATCCATTCTTTTTCTTTAGATATTTCACTTGATCACTGGTCTGGATTCCTGATTTGGATGTTTTTATTCTCTTGGGAAAATAAAATCTGAACCCTATTCCAATCCTAACTCTAGGGGGTTCCTTTTTTGGCAGGCTGTCTTGCTGAGGGAAAATTACTTTTAGCAACACAAAATTATTACTTTTTGATTAAAAAATTCTTTTGTAATTTTGAAACTAAACTTAGAATGTGTGGATCAATATATCTATATTTCCCTTTCACTTTACATATAAATTCAAGGTTTATGTGTATGTACTTTTAGATCACAGAGGACATTTACTTTGAATTTCAGCCTGCCTTATGCAAGCAGCTTTTAAATTTAAGTCACTGTGATTCTTATGGGCCTGTCTCTGCCTCTCAAGTGCTGGGATTAAAAGAGTGGCCCACCATCTGGCTATGGAATCCTTATAATAGTTATTCTCACAGGGTTGACCTGGATTAATCTGGTTCTCCATTTCCCCCTACTTTTTAGTGTTATGACTAAACTTTCAGTTTTTAAATGTGTAATCTATCATTCTTGCTGATTTATTCTGAATTTGTTCCTTGGCAATATTTAATATTCTAGTCTTCATTAAGCATGAAGCCAATTTGTCCACTATTTCATTACTTTCCAGACATTTTGTCTGCATGAGCTACATAAAATTTTATCTTTATTTAAATTTTGCCAGGTTTTGCCATTTCCATCCTATCTCCCATGACCATTTGTCTCCCAGTTCGTGGTTTTCCATTTTGATGAAGATATAACATAGCTGTACCACTGCACACACACCATGGTTGACAGAAGACACAGATTTTCCCTTTGCCTCACTTGTGTTTGTCTTATAGCCAACAGTGCTGCTGTTACTTCAGCATGTCGGGCTGACTTGGTGGTTCCTCCCTCAGTAACAGCTATCCCATCCTCTGGCCTACAGGCTGTCACTTTCCCTTTGGTTTTGGTCTCATTAGTGGTTGTTGAGCCATCAGTAAAACATGTGTTAGCCAAATGTTGTGACCATGGCATCAGTGCCCACATTCCAATAGATGCCATTCCTGTGGGAGAAGTGAGTGGATTAGGAATGGGGATTATAGGCAATTGGGCTATTTCTTCAGTGAGGGAAGGCACAGACCTCTTGGCTACCAAATCCTGGTCACAATGGAATTCAGATAGGACCCAGTTCTACTATAATACCTTTCCTTTCATGGCTAAGCCTGTGAAGGACTCTGACTTTAAACAGATCTAATCCATCATAGTAAGGGGAGCCCTTCTATCCATAGGGTGGTAGGTAATGACTGAGGATAAGGTTCTTCATGCCTTGTAAAATGTACGGATTTGTTTCTCAGAAAGAATATTTATTTTTGTGTATGGAAAGTATTTGCAAAAGAAGTGAACAGGCATATGTTAATGAATTCCTTGTTTGCTTTATGAAGTGACACCCATTGCCAATTCACCAAAAAAAATGATATGTTCTATGTTTTGGAACAACATGAATCTATCCTTCGTTACTAAATTTTGAATAAATAAAAAGCATGCTGGCCGCTAGTCAGCCAGGCTGCAAGATTCTCTTTACCATCATGCCTGGCTCACTTCTTTGCCTCTCCACTCCTTATATCCTCTGCTGGGACCTGTACACCGCTAGGAATGGCTCCCAGCATCTTACCATATCTGATGGCTTCTCAAATTTTCCACAGCTGTTATGAATTTTCTGTCTGTATGGTTGTGCTTTATAGCGACTGAATTAGTTTGTTCCTAGGCATCTGTCATAGGGTTTCTATTGATGCAATGAAATACCATGACCAAAAAGCAAGTGGGGGAGGCAAGGGTTTATTTGGCTTATACTTCAGCATTGTTGTTCATTGATGAAGGAATTCAAAACAAAAACTCACCAAGGGCAGGATCCCAGAGTTAGGAGCTGATGCAGAGGCCATGGAGGGAAGATGTTCTCTGGTTTGATTCCCATTGCTTGCTCAACCCACCTTCTTAATGAACTCAGGACCAGCAGCCCAGGGACGGCACCACACAACATGGGCTGGACCCTCCCACAAATATCACTAAATGATAAAATGCCTTACAGCTGGTTATCAGGGAGGCATTTCTTCAGCTGAGGCTCCTTCCTCTGATGACTCTACAGCTTGTGTCATGTTGACACACAAGACCACCAAGTACAACTGACCCCTTGTCAACATGCAACACAAACACTTCTCTATTATGCCACAACCCTTCCTTGCTTATTCATCCTCATGATCTTAAATAACTTTAAAAGTCTCACAGCCTTTACAAATTCAAACACATAAAATTTCAGTTCCTTTAAAATAGTCAATTTCTTTGAAAGCCCCAAATCTTTCAAAATTCAAGTCTCTCAACTGTGGGCTCCAGTAAAATATTTTCTTACTTCAATGGAGAGGAATCAGGGCATAGTCACAATCAAATCAATGCAAATCAAAATTTCAAACTTCCAATATCTGGAATCCAATCAGGATCTTCTGGGCTCCTCTAAAGGGCTTCGGTCTCTTCTCCAGATCTTCCCTCTGATGTACACACAGCTCATCTTCTAGGCTACATCTGGCTCCATTCTACTGTTATTGCTGTCCTTGGTGGTCATCCCATGGGACTGGCATCTTAAAACATTGGGGTCCTCTACTGCAACTAGTCTGCACTTTC
Organism: Peromyscus leucopus; assembly: GCF_004664715.2. Taxonomy (NCBI): domain Eukaryota; kingdom Metazoa; phylum Chordata; class Mammalia; order Rodentia; family Cricetidae; genus Peromyscus; species Peromyscus leucopus. Next base: position 80,887,983 of record NC_051075.1, read on the forward strand.
ATCAATAGCCTCCCATAAGAACTCATGGTGCCAAGCCTCAACTTCTCTGCATGACCCATTAAGTCCTGGGCCTTTGACTGCCACTGAGACTGCACCATCACCAAGGGCCTCTTCTGACCTCTCACAGTGCCAAGCCTCAGCTGCTCTCCATGACCCCTTCATGCCTTCAACACCAGTCATACCTGTTGACTTTTTCACATGTCCAATTCCAGCTGCCAGCAGTATAGGACTCAAGTATAACAGAAAAGACAGGCATGGTCAGTGATCCATGAGTCCTGGAAAGATTTACATCCACCATAGTCTTCATACAATGTATGCACAGCAGAACAAACACTGACCAGTGGTCTAGCTTGTCATGGGATGTGTGGAAAGCCATTGATCCTGGGAAGGTTCCTGCAAGAAGACTAGGAGAGCAATGTAGCTGGTGAAATACCTGAGCCTAAGGTGTCTGTCCTACTTAGCAGGTAAGGTGACTTTGTGCCTCACCTCCCTTTCTAAGAAAGCTGTTGGATCACTCTGTTGCCTGGAGTTTATAGGATCTTCTGTGATGCTGTTAGCTACCATGTGTGAGAATAATTTTTCTTTTCATCTTTCTATTTATATATTTATTTATTTATTTATTTATTTATGCTTTTTCAGTGCAGGTCATTGGATTCAACAGCACTGAGGAATTTTCCTTTTAATACAGATTGATTCTTTCCCTTAGGCTTTCTTCCTCACACCCCTTCACTATATATCTGTTCCCATGAGGATGAGGTAGGTGTGTGGTCTCCATGTGGACATTACAGGCTCAGGTCCGTAATATGATCATTTAAGTCATATTTTTTACAAAATAACCACATTTTTCATAACTTTGCTAAAGGGGATGGATCTTCTCAAAATCATATATATATATATATATATATATATATATATATTTCAGATATGTGTCCCTTTGTAATAAAAACAAAGGAAAGGAAGGTAGGAAGGAAGGCAGGGGGAGGGAGGGAAGAAAGGAAAAGAAAAAGATGGAAAGAAACAAATTCATGCTTGCTTCATTTCAGAAAAAAATCAGAGATGAGAGGAAGAGCAAGGAGAAGCTGTGAGTGTTCAAAGAAAGATTGACAACCTGGAGCAACAGGAAGGAAACTGAGAGGAACCTTCCTTAGTCTGTGTTCTTCTGGGGGTTCTAGGAAATGATCAATGAAATTGTGCTCAAGGTAGATTGGACAGAAGGGAGCCTGTCCCCAGAACTGGACCTACCCAGTGTTCTGAGGAGCTAAGGCTCCCTGAGAATTTGAGGATGTGTTCAACACAAGCAGTTTCACAGTTAGAGACTCTTTAAAAAAAAGCAGTAAGATAGGAATGACTCCAGCATTCATGGATACAGTCAAGATTTAAAGGACTTCAATTTGTGAGGGAAGGAAGCCACTGATGGTGAAGCAACTGCCCATCAGAGCATTGAAGTAGGAGGCCTTTAATGTTCTACCGTGAGAGGCTTTTTTTTTTTTTTTGGTTTTTTGAGACAGGGTTTCTCTGTGTAGCTTTTGTGCCTTTCCTGGAACTCACTTGCTAGCCCAGGTTGGCCTTGAACTCACAAAGATCCGCCTGCCTCTGCCTCCCGAGTGCTGGGATTAAAGGCGTGTGCCACCACCGCCCGGCTAGTGATGGAATTTTAATAAACTATACTAATTTGAAAACTGTTCTTCATCGTTATTTTTTTTTGAAAATTCATTTACCATTGTAATGTGTCTTGGCCATGTTCTCACTCAGCACTTTCCCTCCAATTCCCCTACTACCAGCCCTCTCAACTTCATGTCCTTTTTTTTTTTTTTTTTTTGGTTTTTCAAGACAGGGTTTCTCTGTGTAGCTTTGCACCTTTCCTGGAACTCAATTTGGAGACCAGGCTGGCCTTGAACTCACAGAGATCTGCCTGCCTCTGCCTCCCGAGTGCTGGGATTAAAGGAGTGTGCCAACACCGCCCAGCTATGTCCTCTTTTGATAACACAACAACACCAGTTAGAGCCACCCATATGATGGTGGGAAGTGGAGTCAACCAATCTTCAAAGGCAACCAACCTGTAGCCACATCCACAAATAAATGACTCTCCATCATTTTTGTATCTATATCCCCCAGCAACCACCATTGAATGCAGTCTATGACTGTTCAGTGCTGAGAATAAACAACTGTGTGAGTGCTTGTCCACAGACAGAACATCTACATCACAGCCTTCACATCCCCCACTTCTCTACTCATCATATCCCTCCCACTAAGGATCAAGGAACATCACTAACGACTGGGTTGAAGAAATGTAAGTATTGCAGAATGGGAGAGGTACTGTGAGATGGAGCCCTCTGAACCTCACATGATAATTGTACACAGCAGCTCACAATAGCTATGGATCCTTGTACAAGATGTGCACAAAAGTAAGGCAGTTAGATGATACAGATGTAGAGGAGAGGGGCTGCATTTGTCTGACCCACCTGAGATTCTCAATATTCTTTTTACTTAGTAAATAATGCTTAAAATTTAAGACCTTTCAAAGTGGTTTTGAAAATGAGAACACAGAAATGGCCCAATATCTACAGTGCAAAGGTCACAGAGCTATAATGAAATCTACCACTGGCAGTTTGTCAAGGAAGACAAAGTTAAACTGTTTCCTAAGTACTTGTTTTATGCCCATAAGGTAGAGCTGTTCTCAGCCTGATCAAAGAAGCCTCTTTCTGAAGCTTGACATTTAATGTCTGGATTGATGAGAGCCATAATACTGAGAAGAAGTGATTGCTGAAGACATACCCCCAAATACACACACACACACACACACACACACACACACACACACACACACACACACACACACACATACATACTGTGTCTGCTGAATCACAAGAAACATAGAAAAAACAGCTTAAATGAATGCAGGAGCTGAAGTACAAGGAGGACATTGGCAGAGCAGGCTGCTGTCTTATGGACAAAGTGCAGACATTACAATTATGCACACAAAGTAGCAGCAACATACTGCAGATCCCCACAAAAAAGAATGTATGGAAGTGATGGAAGAAAGGATATAGGAGTGAGTGAGAGGGAGAAGGAGGGAAAGAGGAAATAAGGAAGCAGAAAATTTGAAAGAAGTCAGGGAAGGAGTGGAGGAAAAGATAGAAGAGACAAGAGAGTAGGAGGGACTGGAACGTGTCATCAGGAGTGAGAGGCAGAGGAGAGATGGCAGTAGGAATGAATGATTTATAGATTTTTTGGGTAAACCTTATTCTGTCTCAATATTCATAAAATGGCTTCTTCTTCAGGAAACCTTTTTCCCTGTTTCAAACAAAGTATTCTCCAGTTCCCTCCTCATTAACTGTGCCATTTCAAAGTAACTAAAATATCAGTACAGGCTTTTCCACAGGCCTATCTGATGAGGTTGGATACTTTCCAACTGAGGTTCCTTCTTCCCAGATGACCATAGCTTGTGCTACATTGACAAAATTCTAACTACCATACAACTAAAGAATCTGGTATTATCATTGTAACATGACCCACGGATGAATGTCTGTGTCCACTGGACATAAATATATAAATGACTGAACATATACTTAAAAATAAAGTTCTACCTCACAAATAAAAGATAATTATAAACTTGTTTGGCTTTACCATGAACACCATCCCTTTCCAAATTACTTTCTTTTGGTAAAGTCCTTCTACAGAGTTTCATAGGAAAGGTAAACCCAAGTAGCATGAGAGTACAGTATTCTATCCCTGAGTTAAGCAGAAATTAAAATACTTGAGTAAGGGACCTCATAGCAAGTTCCTAAAATATGGTGTAAGAATATAAGAATGATAATGATTTCAAAGATTTTATAGCCAAAATAAAAATATCAGACAAACTCGAGATGATATACTGACCAAGATGTCTCAAAAATATTCTTCTAACACTCAGAACATCCCTAATAAGGACAACAGAGCACTCATAGTGATGGGTACCTATCTAAACTTAAATATGATGTCTGTCACCCCAAGTTTAAGACCTATCTCCACACTGACACCCACAGTACAAAGATTATACACAGAGGAATAGGGCCACAAAAATAGGGTGTCCAATTATAAAGAAATGGTGGATGGCATCTGGGACTTACTCAACAGGTTATTTTGAATTATTCTCCTCCCTTCTCTGGTGATTTACATTACCAAGTCATGGAGAAAAGCCCTGCATTCCCTTGTTCTCTGTGGTGAGCCCCATCTCAAGGGAAAGGATTCTACATGTTCAAGCTCATCCCCCTCTTCACTACTTGTCAATCACTGACTGTTATTTCTCTCTTGTATTACTTACGTTAGCATAACACTCAAGCTGGGTTGCATGCACTGCTTTTTTATGAGGTGTTGTAAACATCTCACTTCCCAACCCTCACTAATGAAATAATCATTGTTTAGGATTAGTTATTTTTTACAAGCTGACAAGAGGCAAGAAGAGTGATGTAAAAGTACATCAGCAGGTAGTCCAACTCGTCTCCAGATATCCTGTTGCTGAAAGGGCAGGTGAATACTGTATGCCCACTGACATGGAAGCAAAGTCAATACCTTGGATCTCCTCTCAGATAAACATTTATAATCACATGCACTAAATGTTTGTAAGTTGCTTCTTCACAAGTTGGATATTCTAGGTGAGTAAGAAGACGAGATTACCTCCACTAACAGATGATTTCCAGTAGTTCCTTAATCTGGATTTGACATCATTCTAAATTTCAACCCTCTGCATAAATTTCCTGGAATATACAGATGCATCAAGAATGTGGTAACCTGTTCTGCTTGTACAGAGTCCACAATGTTTGTGGACTCAGTGTTTTTCATCCAAGGCCTGCATAGTGCAAAGCATGCAACAATTAGAAAGTCAGATGATACTAGAAAATTTTCTTCAGTTTGCATCCCCAGTTCATCTAGGAAGCATAAGACAAATCTCAGTCACATGAAGGAAGAGTGGAACCCTTGCCCTGTGCTTCCTTTTATCCACTCAGGAACCTCCCCCAATGCAAAGCAGCCCTCAGGCTCAGGATGAAAGCCCAGGCCTAGCTGAGAAGCCCCATCTCCTTCTCACCAGAGCCTCCAGCAGAGCATGGCTGTCCTGGTGCTGCTCCTCTGCCTGGTGACCTTTCCAAGCTGTAAGTGGGTCAGGGTTTCAGGAGAGGGACCCAGGCATGTCATCTATGGGATGTATGACTGATGGTGATGTTGTTTGTTCCCAGGTGCCCTGTCCCAGGTGCAGCTGAAAGAGTCAGGACCTGGCCTGGTGCAGCCCTCACAGACCCTGTCTCTGACCTGCACTGTCTCTGGGTTCTCATTAACTGCTATCATGTACACTGGGTCCACCAGCCTCCAGGAAAGGGTCTGCAGTGGATGGGAGCAATATGGAGTGGTAGAGGCACAGATTATAATTCAGCTCTCAAATCCCAAGTCAGCATCAGCAGGGACACCTCCAAGAGCCAAGTTTTCTTAAAACTGAACAATTTGCAAACAGAGGACACAGCCATGTATTACTGTGCCAGACACACAGTGAGGGAACTTCAGAGTGAACCTGCACAAAAATCTCCCTACAGACACATTCTGAGTACCAGCAGAGACTTCCTAGGATAAATATGCAGTCTCTTCAGAATATAGGAAATTCTGGACTATTCTGCATGAACACATGTTTTAATTTTAGAAACTGTGGGTTTCACCTCCAGCCAACGACATCCTCTAGCAGCCCCTCTCCAGGGTCATATTCTATTAAACTTCCTATTTGTTCACACATTAGAACAAATGACTTTTTCCTACAAACCTTCCAAGCTATGTATTTGCTTCTTCTTATCAGATAGGATGGCACATAATTTTATATAATCCATATATGAATATATATGGTTATATCAGTGGATATACTTATATTTCAAAAGGAGTCTGAAATCATGATACTTGTTGACTGTATTTTCAGTAAGAAAGTTTGGAGACTTTTACTAATCTGCAATGCAGCTTCCCTGAATTACCCTTTCCAAGGGTAGCTTAAAAACGGAAATAACCATTATTTCCATCTTCCGAATGATGAGGGCCTAAAAGAGTACAATTCGTTATCATTTTTGAAAAGTTCCATGTTTACACATTTCCATCTTGGTAAAAATTACCTTGCACCTCAATGTCTCCAGTAATTATTCCTCTGCAGATGTTTGTGCATGCTCAGACCATGAATTTCTCAGCTACCAGTGTGTGCATCCCAGATAATGTCAGCTCCAGTCCCTGTTCTCTTCAGCCCTTCCAATAGGCAGCTGTGTTCTATGATATTTGTCGTGTGTGTGTGTGTGTGTGTGTGTGTGTGTGTGTGTGTGTGTGTGCACGGAGGGTGTGTGTGTAGTTCTTTTGCTGCTTACAAAGACTTCTAGGATTGCTCCTCTGGCATTCTCTTACTGGAAGAGCCTAGTGTCTCATGTGTGAGCTAAAGAACTGTCATTCAGAAAAGCAGTGTTGGCTGTGAGATCCATGTTAATGAATCATGGACTTGTGGCAGCTTTAAAAGGAAAAAGGAATCTGCTCATCTGAGGCTTCTCTGGAAACTCTTGCAGTTACAATGATTGATGTGTGATGAAGATTTGGAGACCAAAATGACTAGATTCTTAGAATCATGAGATCAGAACACCTAATAGTAAATTGCACAACTCTACACAATGCTGAACCAAAATTTTCCAGAGTAAGTCAGTGTGAGCATCAGTCTACATGGCTGGTAGTGAAACAGAATGAGCAGAGTGAAACTTGTAAAGAGTCTGTTGAACCTAAAATATCAGAAACTACATCTACAGGTTCTAATTCCAGAGGATTTCAGTTTTGACACAACATGATACTGATATGCTAGCACTGTGTGTTAAGGGATTATTCATACTTACACATTGGGGTTAGTACATTATTGAGAAAACACATAATGGCCAAGGATCCCCCTCTGAAGTAGAACAGCAGTACCAATAGTGTCTGGAGATGCCCTTGAGATTCTCTCCTGAGTGTGTCCTGTGATTGGTTCTAGAGAGTTATAAAGAAAAGGATACCCAGGTGACATGACTGCAAAATCTTGGCACACACTAGCTCACCCAGGTAACCAAACTGAAAAACACCTGATAGGTTGTGACAGCAGTGACATGTGTTCCTGTGAAGTTTTCTCTACTTCTGCCAGATGCAGAGGAAATATCACCTTAGTGTCAAGAAGCCACTAATCGTATGTAAATAGCTATTTTAAAAGCCTGTATAGATTTTTCTGTTAATGGGTTTCACAGAAATAATTGAAGAACCTCATCAGGTCTCAGGAACGTGGTCTCTGATGAATTGGCTGCTCCTGATTCAGTTGGGATAGACAAAAGTATAAAAATTCAAAATACCAGGAGCCTCAAGTCTTTTCTGGCCTTTTCCATCGTTAAATTAGATTATTACTATTCTTGCTATTTGGAGGATTTTTAGTGATTCATAAACTTATGGGGGGAAACATAATAATGTTGAGATCTCTAAAATATTCTGGTTGATGAGAAGGACCCAAGAAAGTTAGTAAATCATAGACTCCAAATGTAGCTTTGTAACCATCATTGATAACAATATTGTAAGAAACTATTCTTTCACATTTCAGAAAGTTTAAATATGATAATTAAATGGTACTACACATTAGTATTGTAAAATAAAAACATATTATCTAATTGATGTTTATCAAGAAACCTCATTGTGTCACTGTGTTGTGAGGACATCCAGGGAGAGTTTCTAAACCAGTTTTTCACTCTTCTACCTGCATTTCAGTAACAATACCACTCTTTACTGTGCTTAAGTGATGATTGAGTCTGCTTGTATTTATCTTGTTAATGTGACATTTTCAACATTATTGAAAGACCACACAGTTATTGTTTTAGAGAATATCTATTAAATCAACTCTGTCCATACATGAAGAACATAATATGTTGTTATTAACTATGGTCAACATTCATATGACTCATTATTGGGATAATCTTTTCTATGTAACTGATTAGTCTTTTCACTCAACACTGCCTAAGCCAGGGTCTCCCTGCCTTCAGTTTAATATAACCTGGAACCAGTTTCATATTTCTTCTCAAGAATGATAGATTTCTATCACTTGTCTGAGATTTGAGAACAAAGAAAACACATAAATCAGGGGACTTGGATGTTAGAAGTGGTATCCTGTTGAGGAGACATCCTTCTGCCTTTAGTCCTCAAATTAGGATCCTTCATCACAGCCTAGTCACATGATCAGAAGAGATTGCATAAAGCCAAAATTAAATGCAAAATGTTAAATTGCCTTATAACCCTGGAAACCAGTAGTATAAAAGCCATTCACTATAGGAAAAAATAGAAACAAGTATTGAAAGGCTGGAGAGAGAGGGGGGTCACTTGGATGTGTAATCGGAGCACAGTTCTATTAGGACATTGTAATGTAATGCGGTTGTCACTCAAAGAATTACATGTACAGATCCATGTGACCTAAACTGAATTCTGGATCTTAGCCAAAGGAAATGACAGTTTCATTGAAACTAGATCTTTGAATTTCTGTGTTTATTTGCTGATCCCACAAGTGCACTGGCACCACTGCTGCATTCTCTGTATGTGAAGCCTGAGGTGTGAGGCCTCATGAAGACACCCTCAATGAGCTGTGATTCTAGCCCTCACATCCCCATGGTCCTTCACCAATGTGTGATGAGCATGGCATTTGTCTATGAATAACGTGTGGACAGAAATTACATTACTGATTTAAACAATAATTCATTGAGGTATTGCACACATACAACGATATCACACACTAATACACACATAAGACCCTGTCTTTCAGGAGTCTCTATAGTTATGCTTTTTACTGCCATGCAGGGATCCGTGGAGTTAGCTTGGCCTAGCTGCCTTGGGAGGCATGCAGTCATAATTTTCAGGTTAAAGTTCAAGGTTCCTGCTGCACCATGTATTTTCCATTTCCTAAGGCACTGATGCACTCACTCAGACTGTGAAGCATTCAGGCTGCTTTGTGTTTCTCTGTGTGTTCCCTTAGTAGTCAATGAAGCATGGAAACCGGACAGTACAATTCTTCTTAGACATTAATATTGTATATACTATATGGCTTGCAAACTTCACTGTATCCTGGTGTTTACAACTGTATTGATCCTGGCAATTGCCATTATATTCTGTTTCCAATAGAGGTATGAAAATTCTGTTTGCTCTTAATAAAATTGCCACAGCCTCAGTATTACTGGGAAGCTTCCAATTGGCCTGATTTAATTCCTCATGTCCACATCAGGTGATCTTAACCTGGTAGTAAACATAAACACTTACATGGCCAGGGACCCTCCAGTTGTCCAATGTGGCCAGAAGAACCAAGTACTGAATTTGCATCTCCTGCTTATTTTTGTGCTCTTGGGATTTCCCAAAATCCAGCCATCAGCCCATCTATTACCCTGCACCTCTTCTGGTTCATCCCCATTAAAAATGCCCAAGTGCCCTGCTCACTACCTAAAAGATAAATTCCATCTGCCCCTGTGTGGTTAGCATCCAGAGTAGAGAACTTGAATACCTTACTATCTGCTTCTGTTCTCTTTAATACTACAAAAGAACTATCCACCATAACCACTACTCTGTGCCTTTTCCCCAAATTCTCTCTGCATGTCTTTTTTGGTGTGGATGCCATACTGGTTTTGTTCTTATTGCAATGAACTGTAACTTGAAATCAAATGTGATACAACACCCAGCACTATGCTTTTTACTGAGGGTTGCCTTTCCTACCTGTAGCTTTCACATGTGACAGAGTCTCTCTAAATTATATTCTTTGGAGCTTTATTGTCTTTAATGTTTCAACCATTTTTTTTACTATTTTCTCTATATTTTGAAAAGTTTCTCCATGTGTACAGTGAAATATGGTCACATCTATATTCTATTTGCCCTCAGCACTCCCAGATCTTCTCCAACATGAGCTTCTACAACCTGCATGTCTTTTAAAGCCCTGTTAGTGCTGCCAACATGAGGGTGGAGCCAAGCACTACAGCACAGGACATGTGCCAGTGACCACACCTTCAAAAAGGAAGGCTTTCCCTCTCCAGAAACTATCTGCTTCCAATGCTCCTGAAGAAAGGTAAGGCCTGATAATTATCTACCTATCTATACTATGGTTTTGGCTGGCTTGTTCTTATGTGAGTCTTGTACAGATATCAACAGTCATTATGAATTCATGACAAAGATAGCTTTGTATGTCCAGAAGACAGAATGTCACAGCACTCTTGCCCATGTTCTATATCTTGTGTTCTTTCCAGCTCCTCTTCCTCAGTGTTCTCTGAAACTTAGAGGAACATGGATGAAACTGGGGATCTTTATTGCATTGATTATGTCTATTAGATTTGTGCTCCAGATACCCTCAACCCATTCTGTGGCTGGATGCTCAAGTTAAAATGCCATTAGATATCACATCACCCATTTCCAGGTAGACTTTATATGATTACTACTACTTATAGATAAAATATTTTCATTTATTGCTGTATTGGTTGTTTTCATATTCTGTGAAAAGATACCTAACAGGAAGCAACTTCAGAGAGGAAGTGTTTGTTTGGCTGAAGGTGTTAGGAGTGCAGTCCCTCATTTCAGAAAGGCAAGTCACACAGGAGTTCTTACACTGCACCTGCATTCCGGAAGCAGACAAGAAAGCACAAGGAGAGCTGATGTTTAAAAACCTCAAGATCCACACTCAATGACTCAGTTCCTCCTGAGGCTCCACCTCTCAAGGATTCCACAGCCTTCACAAAGAACACTATCAGAGGAAGAAAAAAGTTCAAACATATGACCCAATGGGAGACAGTTTATATTCAAGTAGCAACATTTACATAGTGATTTATTAATTTGAAGTTTTAATGTTATTTACATTACCTGAGTAAAATGTATTGGATATTATGGATTTTAAGCCATTATTTGTCTATATGAAAATGAATACCATGAGCTCAATGCTTAAATGTATTTATAAATGGTTCTAAAATACCTGCCTGTCATTTTTGAATAAGAGGGTGGCTGTGAGGCTCGGGAAGCTATGAGGAGAGGAGAACAGTGATCAGACTATATTCTGTGTTTAAAATTTTTCAATAAAATTAAATAATAATTATTATTTTGTAATCTGTGATTGATGATCAGGCATGATGGAGCATGCCTTTAATCTGGGCATGAGGGAGACAGAGGCAAGAGGATGTCTCAAAGTTCAAGACCAGCCTGTTCAACTTAGTGATTCCAGGCCAAGCAGAGTTAACCTATCGAAAGAAAGGAAGAAAGAAAGTCATCCCTTGTACCTCTGAATGTTAGAGTTTCTGGGTGTGGGTGTGATGCTGTGGATCAGTGTGTGTGTGTGTGTGTGTGTGTGTGTGTGTGTGTGTGTGTGTGTGTGTGTGTTGGGATGTGGAACTCTATTTGTGAGTGTAACTATGTGCATTTGTTTGTCTGTCTGTGTATGTGTGTGTGTGTGTTGGGATATATAACTTATCTGTGAGTGTGACTATGTGTGTGTGTATTTGTGTGTATGTGTGTGTTGGGATGTGGGACCATATCTGTGAGTGTGACTGCATGGAACAGTGTGATTAGATTTATGAATGTATCTGTAACTGTCACTATGAGTATGGCTGTGATTGCAAACATTGTGCAGACTGTCAGCTCCCCCACATCCATCCTCTCATAAGAAGCATTAAGGGCCCAAGGTTCTAATATATGAACTTGTGAGACCTCACCCCATATTCCAGAAACACCCAGGCCAGCTAAATCCAAGTCTCTCGGTCAGTCATCGGATGTTTCCAACAGCTGCCCAAAGTGATCCTCATCTCTGCTCTGCGTCAAGAGAGTTGTTTCCTAAAGACAGCCACATATTGCCTGGTATACACTAGAAAAAGAAAATGGTGGAAGGAGAACTTAAAAGGAACAAAAGAGAGGACTTCAGGATGCCAAGCAGGGAGTTTGCTGCAAACAGAATATGTCTCCATAACAGACCCTGAGCAGTAGATAGATGTTGCCATGGCATCAGACCCTGAGCGGTAGATAGATGTTGCCATGGCATGCCTCATCATAAACCTCTAAAAGGCCTGTGGGTATGGTTCTCTCACAAATAAGTAAAGTACAGAAAATTATCAAGTGTTCTCATCACAGAGAGTGAGTTCTGCTAACATCACCCTGTAGGTCTGACTCTGTCCAAGATCCACATCAGGGAGAAGAAGCCAAGTCCAGCCCAGACAGTGGAGAAGACTGAGCTTCTATATAGAAACCCAGTTTTGTGTGGTGGTCTTTCATTACACATTGATACTAAGAGACAAGCAGTATGGAAACAGAGCATGTTTGGTGCATATGCTGGCAGAGGAACCAAAGGAAGTGTGATGAATCCTTAATGAGGAAAGTGTGAACATGGAGCCACCTTACTCCATCGATGTCTGTCACTGTCATGATTGTTACTGACATTTTATGTCTGCTCTGAACAGTTCCTTCTCTCCAGGTCCGACATGCAAATAAAGCTTCTCTGTGCAGGTGAAAACCAGCCCTGCCCTGCTCCTGTAGCTCTGGCAGAGGAACCCACCCCTGGATTCCCAAGACTTGAGGCTCACCTTGATTTTCATTATCATTGTTTTTAAAAGTAATTATTGAGATGAGATTATGTGTGTTGTATGGACATGGGAAAGAGAAAAATTATTTTTTGAAAGTTTTCTGAACGGTATTTGCTGTGTTTGCAATTGTCCAGTGTGAGGTGCAACTGTTGGAGTCAGGGGAAGTGGGGGAGACTTCCTGCAGCCTGAAAAGTCCCTGAAACTCTCCTGCATAGATTCTGGATTCATCTTCAGTGACTATAGACAGACATCATGGAGTGGTCCTCCAGGCTCTAGGGAAGGGGCTGGAGTTGGTCACATACATTAGTTATAACAGCAGAAATATCAAAGATGTAGATACTGTGAATGGCTGACTCACCGACTCCAGAGACAATGCCAAGCACACTCCGTACCTAGAAATGGGCAGTCTGAGGTCTGAGACACAGCCATATATTACTGTGCAAGCATCATAGTGAAATAATTTATGTGAGCTAAGAGAGGAACCTCCATGCAGTACACTCAGGACCAGCAGGGGGCGCTAAAATCACACAGCGCTCAGGTCACAAAAGAGCCTCTTCAGAGAGGCATACAGGGCTGGACTCCTCTGTGTCTGGGCTGCCTCTCCACCTCATACTCAGGGATTCTTTCTACAAGTATAGTGTGTAGTAATCCTTGATGAGTCCACACAATTATTCAGACCTCTGCTTTTGTCCTATTGGGGGTTTCTGTTGCTGTGCAAAGACATCATGACCACGTCAACTATTATAAAGGAAAACATGTAACTGGGGCTGGCTTATAGTTCAGAAGTTTAGTCCATCATTGTGGCAGGAAGGATAGGGCATGCAGGCAGACATGGTTCTGGAAGGGTAGCTGAGAGTTCTACACATGTATCCACAGTCAGCAGGAAGAGAATGAGACACAATAGCCCAGGCTTTAGCTTTTGAGATATCAAAGCCTGCCCCCATTGAAACACTTCCTCCAAAAATACCACACCTACTTTAACAAAGCCACACCTCCAACAGTGACAACCCTTTGTGAGTTTCTGAGGCCATTTTCATTCAAATTACCAGAGCTTTCCATTGTGACATAGGTTATCAATCTACATGACAACTTTGAAATAATTTCCACCACAGGGTCCTGAATAAACAACTTCTAAGATCAAGGATCACACTGTCTCCTCTTCCAAACTATTGTCTTGCTGGTTGACTACTGTCAGTAGTCTGGCCCACCCCTTGGGGATGTGCCCAGGATCCTCCTGATGTAATCCTATGTTCCCTTGAAGGAAAAAATTCCTCCGCCTTTGCTTTCTCCCCAAGTCCCTTCCTCCTTTCCCATCATAAGGTAGGCACACCTCTGCTGATCCTCCCTTCTCTCAATCTCTCTCTCTCCCTCTCTCTCTTCCCTATCTCTCTCCCTCTGTATTCTCTCTCTTCCCTATCTTTCTCTCTATCTTTGTACTGTACTAAACTCTCTCCACATGGATGCAGTGCCTGGGGTGTTAATGACTTTCCAAGAGCTGCAGCCCACCGCTGTGTTTACATGGCATGTTTCCCCCACTCCTGGGACACTTAGGCCCTGCCAACCAGGGCCTCACATGCACGGTATTATTAGAACTATCACACCTACCTCTTTATTGTAGTTATGGAAACCTAAGTACAGGTCATTGTTCTTATGTGGTTAGAACTTGAAACACAGACCGATCTCCGTAGCCCCACTATGGATCTTTTTAAATGTACGATATACTCTGACTTGAACAAAATGCCAGGCATCACACAGGGCAGGCGATTTTGTATGAGAACAAGTATATCTTTAAGAAGCAAAGGATCCTAGAGATTGTGAAACCCATGATTCATGAAAGAGATTCAGTGAGATTCCTAGCTAGAGCACTGTAGAATTCAAGTTGGAACCAACAACAAAATCAGGCATCAGGCAGTGTCAGTGGCCCATTAAGCCAGATGACCTTTACATTGCCCATCAGCCTCACACAATGTAAAGGTCACACAGATGACCTTTACATTGCCCACCATCCTCACACAAATAGTGATCTCTTTTCTTCCCTCCTAAGGTTTCTAGGGGTATTATTTACACTGATGTCCCAGAAACATGATGAAAAAGACCTCTGGCTAATACTGAGTTAGGGTTGGGGTTCTTTATCTGAAGCTCAGATATACTCAAGTTGTGGCTCTTACAGGAAACAGAATATGGCATTCTTTTCAGTGGCATTCTGGGATCATATGAGTAGTGTCATTATAAAAGAGTAGGTAGGCACTGGGAGCCAGGGGATTATTTTTCTTCAGTTGAAGTACAATGTCACCTAGCAACTGATCTAGGTTTTTCATATTGTTTGAAGTTGGGTTGACTATGATGATGGCATACCTGTGACTCAAACACATTGGTGTTCTGTGAGTTCTGGAGAAATAACACCAGAGGGCTCTGTATTCATAGGGTCACCCATTGGGCAGAGATCTGGGAGATGCGCCCAGGAGCCACTGATACTTTCACAAAGCAATTCTGCCTTCCCTGGCTGTATCAGGTTCGTCCACACCAGGAGAGGAAGCTGAAGCTTCAACATAGTGCCCACAACAGCCACAGTTAGACTTGTGAGTACCTAGTTTCCCACAGAAGGCCACTAATGGGGCTGAGCAGTCCACGAGACACAGGCCTTCAGTGGAGGCTCCACCTCTCTATCTTAACTCCGTTCCCCTAAGCCTAGTCCCTGGCCAAAGGATTCCCCACATGTGTGTTTATCACAAGTGTTTACCTCCCTGCTGTTTCCCAGTGGTCATCTTAGTCCCCTCAATCTCACAATTCACAGCAACCTATTTGGAGACAGGGCAAACATCAACATAGTGGCATGTCAAAGGGTCTATGAAAAATATAAACTTGACCTAGTGAACACTCCAAGAGTTTATGTTGCTGATTTACAGATCTGTGAGTGATAAACTATATTCGGAACTTTTTTTATTACTCTCTTGTGTCCTGTGAATACTCAGGTCTGCAAAGCTAAGAAACATGTGTTTGATGAAGAAGAAGGACCCTGTTGTGGTCAAAATCTGAGAAAAAATAATCCTGTATTATACTAGAGGATTCTACATGGTCTAAAAAAAACATCAGGTTCAATATATTGTCAGCAATATACGGGACGTGTGTGCGGCATCCAGGACTACAGTGGCCAGGACCATTGGGATATAGCACTGCAGCCTCAATCCACATTAGTTTCACATCCTTCTCTGTGGTTTCAGTGTATCTCTAAAGAGTTCACATGCTTGGAACACAGTTCCAACCTCCTGTGCTGATTTCAGTTTCAGGTGAGATATTTAGAAACTGAGTAGGATAGAGGAGATTCCCCCCTCCTCCCCTCCTCCTCTTCCTCCTCTGCCTTTCTTCCTCCCCCTTCTCCTCTTCCCCCTCAACCTCCTCCTCCCCTTCCTTTTCCTCCTCCTGTACCTCTTCTCCTCCCCTTCCTCCCTACCTCCTCCTCCCCCTCGTCCCCTCTTCCTCTTCCTTTCCTGGCTTCCCTCCTCCCCTCCCTTCCCCTCCTCCTCTCCGTCCTCCCACTCAACTTCCTCCTCCCCTTCCTTCCCCTCCTCCTCTTCCTCCTCCTCTTCCTTTCCTGCCTTCCCTCCTCTCCTTCCTTCCCCTCCTCCTCTCCCTCCTCCCACTCAACTTCCTCCTCCCCTTCCTTCCCCTCCTCCTCTTCCTCCTCCTCTTCCTTTCCTGCCTTTCCTCCTCTCCTTCCTTGCTCCCCCTCCTCCTCTAACTCGTCCCCCTCAACCTCCTCCTCCCCTTCATCCCTCTCCTCCCCCCTCTGTCCCCTCCTCCTTCACCTGCTCCTCCTCTCATAATGTGGGTTGGGGGATTGAACTCAGGTCCAGTAAGTACTATACTGACTAAGCTATCCCTCAGCTGCACTTTTAGTAAGCTTTATTGAATGTGAGAAACACATGTTTAATTATGTAAAGATGTGCTGCATCTGTTTTGCTCTGCCTGCCTAAGCACCTGATCAGTTAAGACCTGAATGGCCAATAGCTAGGCAGAGAAAGGATGGATGTGGCTGGCAGGCAGAGAAAATAAATAGGAGAATTCTGGCCTCCAGAGAGAAGAGCAAAAAATTTTAACAACAAGAGAAGGAAGAAAAATGGCTCAGTGGTTAAGAGCACTGACTGTTCTTCCAGAGGTCCTGGGTTCAGTTCCCAGCACTGACATGGCAGCTCACAACTGTCTGTAACTCTACTTCCATGGGACCCGACATCCACAGCAAAACACAAATGCACATAAAACACGGGAAACCTCACCCGGCCTGCACACGGACAGGCTTGACAGATTGATAGCTCAGCTGGTCTGAGCCTAGGCAGACACAGGCAGACTCTACACCCTGTACCACCCAGCAACCTTAGTTTCCAGCTTGTGTTGGGATTCACACCCAGTCCTCATCATCTTTACAAATTTTCCCTCTTGCAGAATTGCTTTGCTGCTCAACACTCCACAGCAAAGATGTCTGCCACAACAAAGATGTCTGCCACTATTTGTAGCCATTTCCTTAGCAAACCTCAGGTCTTTGAAGAGACAAAGTACATATTTGTCTTTTTATTGTATGTGTGGGTGCAATGTGTGGCAGGTGCATTCAGAGCCTAGCAGGGGCTATGAATTCTTTGACTTGGGAGCTACAGATGGTTGTGAGTTACATGTATGTGGGTGCTGGAAACTGAATGTGAGTCCTCTGCAAGAACATGAAGTACTTCTAACTATTAAAGCCATCTCTCCAGCTCTAAAGTGACACCAGTGCATTGGTCAGGAAGTAAAAATGAATTTCTTAACCACTTAACATGAAAACTCTCTCTCTCTCTCTCTCTCTCTCTCTCTCTCTCTCTCTCTCTCTCTCTGTGTGTGTGTGTGTGTGTGTGTGTGTGTGTGTGTGTGTGTGTGTGGGTTCATGGGCAAGTGTGCAGGGACTTGTACCAGAGCACCCATGTGGAAGTCGGAGGACAACTGGACATCTTTTGGTAATCAGTTCCCGCCTTCTATTGTGAGACCAAAATGAGCCATCTTAGAAATAAGACCAAAATGCTTTCACCCTAAAATTAAGACCTAAGATTTCTCCTTTTGAGAACAGGCCAGAAGTTACTGAGACCAGTCAGTTCAGATTCCAGAAACCAGGAAGTGTAAAAGTACAGAGCCACAAGATAGTCACGTGGTAATGCCTGCCGGACTATGGAATGTCCTCTCCCTGGCCCCCTAGGCAACTGCTTGACCATAGAATGTCCCAACCCTAGTTTCCATAGTGACTGTGTAATCACCAGATGCCCCCATCTGGGGGCAGCCAATGAAAAATGGTGGTGGGCAACTACTTCCTTAGAAGGAAAACTGAATTGTGATTTCTGGAATTCCTAGACACAAGCCAATCAGAATTGTACCTGTACTAGCACCCCTAAATGATGTAACCTTGTGACTTTTCCCTTTAAAAACTGAGCTTGCAGACAGGTGGGCGCTTCCTCCAGCCTCCACTGTGTTGGGTGTATTGGACGAAGTCCCTGCCTAGGCTTGTATTGCTTTTGGATATCCAGAATTAAACCTTGCTTTTGCATTCCGGCATGCTCGTCTTTGGTGGTCTCTCTCGGGGTCACGATCTGGGCACAACACTATCATCAAGGAATCCACCTCAGGTCAGTATACGTAAGAACACATTCTGGATAGATTGATGTCAATGTGCTCTGCTCAGGTCAGCATTCTCTATGGCTGTCAGTAGCGTCTTCTTCATGTACAGCTTTACATATTTCCTGAGACCGTGGCCTTGCCATTTGTCTGACTTTTTGCTGGCTAGTCAAGTTGATAGTGTGGCTGACTGTGCTTTGCTGCCAAACCCACAGCCAACTGTTAAAAACGCTTCTTTTTCTCCACTGTGATAGCCTTTTATTCTTGTTTTGCATTGAGTCGAGAATTCACATCACATTGATGATGAACATTTCCTTTTTGAACCTGTTTTATTTGAACTCTGTGTTAGGGAGTTTTTCATTGCCATGACAATGTTGTGCCCAGATCGTGACCCCCAGAGAGACCACCAAAGACGAGCATGCCGGAATGCAAAAGCAAGGTTTAATTCTGGATATCCAAAAGCAATACAAGCCTAGGCAGGGACTTCGTCCAATACACCCAACACAGTGGAGGCTGGAGGAAGCGCCCACCTGTCTGCAAGCTCAGTTTTTAAAGGGAAAAGTCACAAGGTTACATCATTTAGGGGTGCTAGTACAGGTACAATTCTGATTGGCTTGTGTCTAGGAATTCCAGAAATCACAATTCAGTTTTCCTTCTAAGGAAGTAGTTGCCCACCACCATTTTTCATTGGCTGCCCCCAGATGGGGGCATCTGGTGATTACACAGTCACTATGGAAACTAGGGTTGGGACATTCTATGGTCAAGCAGTTGCCTAGGGGGCCAGGGAGAGGACATTCCATAGTCCGGCAGCCATTACCTCCTGACTACCTTGTGACTCTGTACTTTTACACTTCCTGGTTTCTGGAATCTGAACTGACTGGTCTCAGTAACTTCTGGCCTGTTCTCAAAAGGAGAAATCTTAGGCCTTAATTTTAGGGTGAAAGCATTTTGGTCTTATTTCTAAGATGGCTCATTTTGGTCTCACAACAAAACACCAGAACAAGTCAACATATAGGAGAAAAGATAGCTTTGGCCCAGAGATTCAAAAATGTTAAGCCTGTGGTTGCTGGGCCCAGTGCTGTAGGCCTGAGGTAAGGCTAAAACTCCATAGTGGAGGAGGGGCATAGTGGGACAAAACTATTCACCTCTAGAAAGCTGAGACAGACAGACAGACAGACTGACAGACAGACAAAGTAAGGACTCAAGGGAACTTATGGTCCCCCGAGACATGCCTCCAATGGCTTTCAAATAGGTTGTGGTGGCTAATATTGTCAACTTGACAGGTTCTAGACCACAGAAGAGACATGCCTTTGGTCATGTGTGTGAGGGATTGTTTAAGTTAACTGTGAGAAGGTCCACCCTAAATGAGGGTAGTGCCACTATGGGCTGGATCCCATACTGCCCCAAAAGGAGGAAGCAGGTTGCATACCAGCATTCATCTCCCTGTTTCCTGAATGTCAATTCCACGGGACCAGCTGCTTCATGCTTCTGGTGCCACATACCCCACCATGAGGAACTGTACCTTCCCACTGTGAGTCAAAATAGATACTTCATTCCTTGTTTCTGTTAGGTATTTTCATCACAGCAGTGTAAATGGCAACTGACACATAGGGCCTGTTGCTTAAACTTCCATTACTTCCCAATAGCCTATCAAAGTACAAACCCATCAATGGATTAACTCAGTGAGGAGGCCAGTTCTCACATGATCTCCACACTTTCTGAAGTTTACCTCTGAACATTGTTGCCCTGGGGATCCAGCCTTCAACACAAAAGCCTTTGGGGGGAGCCTGCCACATCTAAATTATAACAGATTCGTGTGCCCAGTGTTTTATTTCCTCTTCTAGAGCTCTCTTCCTCTCTTCCCTTCTCCATCTTGCCCTATACCCTAAGACACTGGCCCTCAATAGTTCAGCCATTGGGGAAATAGTGGAAGGCAGAAATGTTGCTGCTCATCTGCCCTCTTATGGCTGCAGAAGGTGAGCTCTTAAGTTCACTTCATTCTCAGGCCCCCCTAAGCTCTATTATCACTCTCTTCTCTTCAGGCCAGAGTGGGAAGGGCTTCCTGCTTCTTGTGGTCGGGAGTGGAGGGCAGGGCTTCTCTGTTAATGATTGGCTTTCCTTAACCCAGCCCCAATTTTTGTGGTAGTCCTCAGTCCCCTCCTTGAAGGGCTCAGACCTTGTATAACACAGACATCCCCAATCAAGACATCCTCATTCTGCTTTCTCCCAGTTTCCTTATGCTGTTTTTTATTCTCCTGTCTGTCTCTCTTTCTTCACACTGGGGATCAAACTTAATGTCTTCTGCATGTAACTGCTCCACCACTGAGCTCCACCACAGCAGGTCCTTTGGGTTTCTTGTTTGTAATTTTTTGTTTCTGTAGACATGCTATTTTCTCCTCTTGAAGCCTTTTCTTTCTTTCTGAATTATCTTTATTTTCCCTACTTTTTCTTCCTTAATTTTGAAGGTGATGGCCTATGGTCCTTGGCCAACCACTCCTCTTTACCCGTGGACATTAAAATATCCGGGCACTGGCTGGGAAGTGTTATTTTTAGGCCACTTGCTGGCATTATGCTTTTATTAGTGCATATGACATACAAAGAGTGGTTGGTTTCATTCTGACATCTTTATACATGTATATAAAATACTTTGATTATATCCATCCCTAAACCCTTTCTATCCCTCTCCTCCTGTCCATATTTTTTTTCCATTTACCATCAAATATTGCCATTACTGTATTGAAAAATGATTGATATCTTATAGAAATGCTTAACGAAATATTTAGGATTAAAAATATGACTGGGGTTTATGCCACAATAACACAGGAGACAGGGAACAGGAAAGATGATTGGCAGCAGTTCTCACGATGGAGTGAACAGTGAAAGAGTGTGTGCCAGTGTGTTGTGGTACTTCTTATTTGTATCTCTACCTACAACCCCCTGTAGAATTGTCCCAGTTCTGACTGGGTTAGGACTCAGGCTTCCAAGCAGCACTTGGGTGCACTGTGGGTGGCCCCAGTGAGCTCCCATGCTGGTGCCATGATAACTTGAAATTTGTGGGAAATGAAACAACATCTGTCAGTCACAGATATCCATGGGCAGTCACCTGGGTTTTTAGACCAGAGGCCTGCTTTTGCGTATATTTGATGTCTCATTAACACCAAATTACCGTACTTATGTATAAAAATCTGACAGCCTCTGTTTTCTCTGTAGTCCCCAGATCCAGAAAGAGAGAGAGAGGGAGAGAGAGAGACAGAGAGAGAGAGAGAGAGAGAGAGAGAGAGAGAGAGAGAGAGAGAGAGAGAGAGAGAGAGAGAAGAGAGCACAGCTAGTTACTAGTGTGAGGTCATCTTTGGAAGAGACCCTTCTCTCCTACCCTAAGCTCTCTGCTGGGATAGAAAATAGGGGTCTCAGACAAACAACACCCCAGCCAAAGAACACCTCAACCTCAAGATGTTTCCATCCTGGTGTCACGACTCAATGGAGCCCCATTGTCTCAGGGCATTTGAAGCTGGGCCGGAGAGACTGGGCTTCTCAGTAAAGAAGACAGCTGCAGTGTGAGCCAGGAGAGGACAGATCTGCAAAGCAGAAAACGGTGCAGGGTGCTAGGTCAGCTTGCCTAAGAGACATGTTTGTGCATTGGGCAGTTGCTGGAGACTGGCATCAGGGCAGGCTTGGAGCCTAGCCAAGAGAAGCCACTTCTTGTCAGAGCTAGAGATGAGTTTCTCTGCAATGCATCGTGTGCTAGACCTCTGTGGCTCAGGGATGAGAGTCAGGGCTGTCCTTAGAGGGGTGTGAGCCTCTGCAGTCACCCAGGGAGCCATGCTTAGAAAGGCCTGAGCTCACTTAGTACTTGTCTGTCACTATCTTTTGTGAGTGTGGTACGTGTGTGATATGTGTGCTCAAAGCTAGAAGTTAGTGTCAGATGTCTTTCTTAATTACCCTCTGCTTTCTATATTGAGACAAAGTCTCTCACTAGACCTGGAGTTCACCATTTAGGTTAGACTGCCTGGCCAGTGAGCCTCCAGAATCCACCTGTCCCCCCACCCCCTCCGGCACTGGGGTTGCAGATGTAAGCCTCCGGCTTGGCTTTTATGTGGGTGCTGGAGACCTGAGTTCAGGTCCTCATGTTTGAGTAGCCATCCCTCAGCCCCCATAGTCTTTATCTTCATGTTCTTGATGCCTGAACAAGGGGGACCTGCATTTTCATTGTTTGCTGGGCTCCCCACTGGTTATGCAGTGGGTCTCATGGGATGGGGGTGGAGGAGTGTCTGTCTTGACTTCTCATCCTCACTGCTGTTATTTGAGGCAAGTTGTACCACCCACCCAAACACGGTCCTAAACCCCACATTCTGGTGTCTTTCAGGAAAGAATCCTTAGCCAGAGGAAAAATCTAGGATCTAGGACTCTACGGGCTTGAGATTCAGTGTTGCTAGCAATATGCAATTGCTGTGGAACAATCCTTCTGGACACTTTGAATCTGGTTACTCTCACTGGTTAATAAAAGGCTAACATGCTGGAAGCTGGGCAGGAAGTTAGTTGGGAAAGCCAAACTGAGAATGGTGAGAGGAAGGAGGGCAGAGTCAGAAGAGATGCCAGTCAGCTGCCGAATGAGCAGGACATATGGAAAATGAGGTAGCAGGCCATGAGCCATGTGGCAAAGTGTAAATAGAAATATGGGTTGATTTGAGTGTAAGAGTTAGCTAGTAACAAGCCTGAGCTATTGTCTGAGCATGTATAAATAATACTAAGTCTCTGTGTGGTGATTTGGAAGTAGCTGCCAGGACAGGGAGCAGGCAGTCAGGACAGGAAAACATCTGTTTACATATAATAGTGATGGATCCCCAGGCAGTCACCTGCCCTTCTTGGTCTCAGTTTCTTCACCGGTCAAGTGGATGTGCTAGTACTAGACCCACCTGCCTCAAGGAATTGCTATGTGCTTCTTAGGACAGGACTCAGGGGCTCCCTGCTGCCTCTTGTGTTGAATCCGACCCCAGCACCCTGCGTTTGGTAACAGCGTCTTCTCACTGATGACTCCAAGCAGGAGCTAATGGGGAAAGTGACTCCAGAAGATGACAGAAAGGTGACATTGCATCATCTTAACACTGAGTCTGAGTAGCAGCTTTGTTGCCTGGGTGTGGTTGGTGCTCTGGGCTTCCACAGAGAGGCAGGGCATCCTGCACACACTGGGCCCACACCTGCTGGTGGGTGTGAGAACACCAAAATGTGTCTCACATGGGTAATCTCTTATGGTCCCAGTTTAACTTCAAAATGTCTCCCTGGTAGATGGTGACATGATTGTTGTCATAACAACCATCTCTTGGAAGGCTTTCCTCAGTACCAGAAGTGAATTAAATTCTTACCCAAGTTGCAGCTTTCATTGCTTTAAAGATTTATCTCCTTAGGTATTTGTATAGGTGTGTGTGTGTGTGTGTGTGTGTGTGTGTGTGTGTGTGTGAGGTGCAGGTGCCCTTGCACATGCATCGGAAGCCAGAGGAGAATGTTGGCTTGCTTCCTCTGTCACTTTTGCCTCTGTCTCTGTCTGTCACAGCTAGGCTGGCCAGCCTGTGTACTCCCAGTACCTGCTGGTCTCTGTTCCCTAATGCTGTCATTACAGGCACATAGAGCCAAGCCCGGCCTTTTATGTGAGTGCTGGGATTTGAACTCAGGCCCCCAGGCTTGCATAGGAAGCTCTCTTACCTACTGAGCTATTTCCTCAGCTTCCTTCCACCTTTTCTTGCCCCAGACAGGATTTCACGCCTCCCATGCTGGCCTCAAAATCACTATGTGCTGAGAATGATGTTGAACGGTTTCCCTCTCTCCAACCCCGGGATGACAGGCATGTACCACTGCACCCAGTTTATGAAGCATTGGGAATCAAACCCAGGGCTCTAATAATACTTTAAGGCAAGCAGTCCACCAACCTGAGCCCCTCCCAGCTCTCCTTGCTGAGGTAAGACACAGGCAAGAAGGATCTAAGGGTGTTGGTGTTCAAGCCTCAGATTGGCACAGCTTGACTTGGAAAGTCAACATGGAATTGTGCCATCTGAGTCACCCAGCAGGGATTATCTTCCGATTGTCCCATGGCCCTGCTCCAGCGGTGACCTGGGACTGCCTCTGCATCCAGTAAGTATGCAGCTGTTGCCAGGGACCTCGACCAGAGCTGAGAAGGTGCAAGTGCCTGGTCTGTTTACAGTCTATGCTTTGCATCAGGATGATGGGCATTCAGGAAGAAGGGACCCTAACTCAGCCCAAATCATTGAGCTTGCCCAAACATGGTTTGGCTGAGTGGAAAGGGGAGACATTGTTGAGTCACACACACATTTGATCCAAGCTGTAGAACGGTCACTCACTAGCAGCATAACCTTCCAAGTCACCCCTCTGAGTCCTGTCCCCCATACCTGTCAAGATGGTGGCTATGCAGGGTTGATGTGACAATCAGAATGTGCCCGTGGCTAGGTGGCAGCTCTGTGACACCGGGATACCCAATGGTCTGAATGCAAAGATCTAAAGACCTGCTCTGCTTGCTCAGTTCCAGCCAGCCTGTGGGTGGAATGCAGACAGCAAGGAGGCCAGGCTGCTTTCCCAGGGGAGCATCCCGTCCACTGGTGGTCCTTCCCCACAGAGCCATGAACTAATGGGTTTCTATGGGAAGGAGCTGTATATTCTAACTGGAGTCACAGCAGGTCTCTTTTGTATGTCGGTGTGTTCACGTTTGTGCCTGTGTAGGTGTGCATATGTGTGAGTGTGCTTATGTGCAAGTGTGCAGATGTGTGAGTGTGCTCTTGTGTGAGTGTGCTTATGTGCAGATGTGTGAGTGTGCAGATGTGTGAGTGCTCATGGAGACCAGAGGAATACCTCAGATGTCACAAGTCAGTCTTGAGGTGTCATCCAGCCTTCCTCCACCCTTCCCTTCCCTTCTTTCCTCCCTTACATGTCTTCCCCTCTCAGCCCTCTCTGCCTCCCTCCCTCCCTCCCTCCCTCCTTGTTCTTTCCCTTCCTTTCTCTCTTCTGTCAGGGTCTCTTGCTGGCCTATAACTCACCAAGTAGGTAGTCACACTGGCCAGCAGGCTCCAGGGATCCCCTGTCACTACCTCCTCAGTGCCGGGATTACAAGTGGAAGACACACTGCTGCTGCTGCTGCTCCCCTCGTCCCCCTCAACCTCCTCCTCTCCTTTCTTCTCCCCTCCTCCTGTACCTCTTCTCCTCCCCTTCCTCCCCACCTCCTCCTCCCCCTCCTCCCTCCCCTCCTTCTCTTCCTTTCCTGGCTTCCCTCCTCCCC
The DNA here is from genome assembly GCF_004664715.2 of Peromyscus leucopus. Lineage (NCBI taxonomy): Eukaryota > Metazoa > Chordata > Mammalia > Rodentia > Cricetidae > Peromyscus > Peromyscus leucopus. The sequence continues at coordinate 80,913,471 of NC_051075.1, forward strand.
TTCCTTCCCCTCCTCCTCTCCCTCCTCCTCTTCCTTTTCTGCCTTCCCTCTTCTCCTTCCTTCCTTCCCCTCCCCCTCTCTCTCGTCCCCCTCAACATCCTCCTCCCCTTCATCCCTCTCCTCCCCCTTCTGTCCCCTCCTCCTTCACCTGCTCCTCCTTTCATAATGTGGGGGGGGGGGATTGAACTCAGGTCCAGTAAGTACTATACTGACTAAGCTATCCCCTCAGCTGCACTTTTAGTAAGCTTTATTGCACGTGAGAAACACGGGAAGGGGTGATAGTTGGGTTGGTCAGCCTGCCTTTCCTTCATTGTCACTACCTGGATGAGGTCTCCCACCCAATGCAACCTGCAGCAAGGAGCTGGCACAGTTCTCCTGCTCTCAGATCCCCAGATCCAGCTCAACCATACTCACATCACCAGGGCCATCTCTATTATTTTGCCCAAATTAGGTATAGGGCCCTGTAGCATGAATCTTAAAAGTTCTTATTAAGAAAAATATTGGGGTGAATACTGGAAGGTCAGAGAGACAGAACAAGCCACAGCTATCTCACCTCACCAGTTCCTCAGCTGGTCATGTTTCCTCAGACTGGAAGTCTCTGAGTCCTCATCCAGAATGAACCAGCCGAATTCTTAACCAGCCACATGCTTCTAGTTTCTGGTCCTCATGCCTTATATACCCTTCTGCTTTCTACCATCACTCCCTAGGATTAAAGGCTTGCTTCCTGGGATTAAAGGCGTGAGTCACCATGCCTGGCTGTTTCCAATGTGGCCCTGAACTCACAGAGATGCCAGATGGATTTCTGCCTCTGGAATGCTAGGATTAAAGGCATGTGCTATCACTGCCTAACTAGTGTCTTTTCTGTTCTCTGACCGGACTGCAGATAAGTTTGTTAAGGTACACAATATTTTGGGGAACACAATACCACCACAGGGCCCTTTCTCCCAATTGTTGTAGGAGGCATAGGAGGGGCAGGAGTCTGCTTGCCTGCTCTCCTGCTCTCAGGGCTGGCTCACCTGTACCACCTACAGACAACAGAGTCAGTTTTATTTGCTGCCCAAACATGGTGCAGGGGCAGTAGCATATCTTACAGACACATCTGTGAAGCAGGATATTCTAAAGAGCTTCCTATCATGCCTTTGCAAGAATCAACAGTCCTTTGTTTTGTGTCCCGCTTGTCCATCTTCTAGGCTGTAGATGATGCCCCAACATTGTAGAGAAACCTCAGATGACTGTCCAGGCAGCTGGCTCTTTCTGTCATAACTCAAATTTTTTTTTGGAAGTCATTTGTTTGTTCTTCCTGTTTTACTAGGGAATATTATTCCTTCTCAGGACTCTGAGGGAGTTGAAGATTATATAGTTATAGTTTTCCTTGTTAAGAAATTCAGAAAAGAAACTCACTAAAGAGGTATAAACTGTTTTTGAAAAGGTGTTTGAAAGATATCAAAAGATAGTTTTGGTAATGCACATTAGGATAGAAGGTAAATTAAATACAATCCTTTGGATTCACAAAAATAAGATAGATAATAAAATATTTTCTCTGAATTTGTCAAATGCAAATGGACTAGACATTGCTGATATATTTAGTTTGTATATATTTTATGTAGTTATTATACTTATTGTATATAGTTTTTCTTATATTAGTTATAAATTTTTTATTTTTACTTTAGACAAAAGGAGAAATGTGGTGATATATCATGTTCCCCAATATACTGTGCATGCTAATAAAGATTATCTGAGGATCAGAGGAAAAAGCCAGGCACTATATTAAACATAGATGTCAGGCAATGGTAGCACAGGTCTTTAATGCTAACATTCGGGAGGCAGAGCTCCATGCGGATCTCTGTGAGTTCAAGGACAAACGGGAAACAGAGCCAGATGGATTAAGTTCCAATAGAAGTTAACTATAATGGTCTGGAGGTCTGTACAGACAGACAGGGCAGAAAGAGGAAATGATTTGGCTGGCAGAGAGAGGAAGTGAGATTGCAGAACACAAAGGCATGTAGGCATGGGTATATAGGAAGTAGGACCGTTTGGAAGCTGAGGAGTTGGTGAGGTGAGGTTGGCTGTGACTTGGGCCATTCCTATGATCTGTCAGTTTTAACCCCAATAACTGGTGCAGGGATTTTTATTAACAAGACCATTTAGCAATTAGTCTTACAAATTTTTCTCTGAATAAGAATTCCTGTGGGACAATGAGTAGAAGATAAAAAAAACCAGAATACAATCAAGCTCTGGATAGAAACAATCCATATGTACATCATGTAATTTAATATTACATATTAAGGAGGCATTTATAAGCCCACCTAGAATATACAACTATATACTCTATACATATCAATATTCAAAATGAGAACAAAAATAGTGGGGAAGATAATTTGATGAAGTAGTCATTTAACACATATATTCAGAATGCTAGATGGAGATAACTGACCTGGACAGAGAGATATTTCATCTTGATGGAGATTTTCTTAGATAAATGGACTCTTACAGCACCTACATGTTACTCCATGCAAATGTGACTGTACCTCTGGATTCCAAAGATGACTGTGAGTCCTGATTGTGATCTAAGTCTGTATTTCACCCACAGGCATATTAGATACGAATTTTGGCATCCAACTTGGCCTCTTCAGGAGGTAAACGTTCAACTGTTAGGAATTGGGACATTATCTCAGGTGAAACAGAGTGCAAGATGGCTCGAATGTATAGGTCCAGAAGGACAGAGAGGAAAATTAAAACCATATGTGGCTAACATAACTATGAACCTGTGGGGTCGAGACTTGTTGCAACAATGGAATACTCAGATTAACATCCCTCCAATCTCAGAAACAAATCATAAACTAGCACATGTTACTGAGAGAAATATTAGAAGATATTGTTCTAATGAGTGGTCACCAGCCATCCATATTATACAAGAACAGGGCACAATAACTGATGATCTTCCAAAGACACCAACAGCTCTACCTTTAAAATGGTTAACAGACAAGCCTGTATGGGTTCAGCAATGGCCTTTAACAACAGAGAAACTCCAGGCTTTAGAAGAGCTGGTAGAAGAACAGTTAAATGCTCAGCATATTGAAGAATCAACCAGCCCTTGGAATTCTCCTGTATTTGTTATTAAAAAGAAATCTGGTAAATGGAGAATGGTAACAGACCTTAGAGCAATTAACAAAGTAATTCAGCCAATGGGCTCTCTACAATCTGGGATGCCTTTGCCTACTCTGTTACCAAAAGGATGGCCTCTCATAGTTATTGATTTAAAAGACTGTTTCTTTTCAATACCCTTACAAGAGAAAGGCAGAGAAAGATTTGCTTTTACAGTGCCTACTTATAATAATTCTCAACCGGTTAAAAGATTTCAATGGAGGGTCCTCCCTCAGGGAATGTTGAATAGCCCAACTCTGTGCCAATGTTTTGTGCAACAGCCATTGGAAGTGATACGTAAAAAATTTCCTAAATCTATAATTTATCATTATATGGACGATATTTTACTAGCTGACTCAAATGCAGATACTTTAGAAATAATATTTGAAGAAGTAAAGAAAATTTTGCCTTGCTGGGGATTACAAATTGCTCCTGAAAAGATACAAAGAGGAGATTCTATTAATTATTTAGGATATAAAATAGAGCTACAAAAAAATTAGACCCCAAAAGGTGCAAATTTGGAGAGATAGACTACAGACTCTTAATGACTTTCAAAGATTATTTGGAGATATTTCTCATCTACGAACTATTGTTGGGGTAAAAAATGATGAACTGACTAATTTGTTCAGAACCTTAGAAGGTGACAAGGACTTAAATAGTCCAAGAGAATTATCACCTGAAGCTGAGAAAGAATTGGCCTTGGTAGAAAAGAAAGTACATGAAGGACACGTGGATCGTATTGATCCAAAGCTGGATTGCATTTTGGTTATTTTACCTTCTAGGCGTTCTCCTACTGGAATATTAATGCAGAGGGAAGATATTATATTGGAATAGATATTTTTACCAAATAAACCAAATAAAAAATTAAAAACTTATGTGGAAAAAATCTCTGACTTGATTTACAAAGGAAAATTGAGACTTCGTCAATTAGCAGGCATAGACCCAGCAGAAATCGTCGTACCATTAACTAAGGAGGACATTGAAAAATTATGGACAGAAAGTGAACCTTGGCAAAGAGCTTGCAGTAATTTTTTGGGAGAAATTAACAGCAAATATCCCAAAAGCAACAGAATTGATCTTATAAAGAGAGCTGATTGGATCTTGCCTCGAATTGTATGGCAAAAACCCATATCTGGAGTTCGTACATTTTATACAGATGCCAACAAAGAAGGAAAGGCAGGTTACAAATCAGAAAATTTAAGTAAAGTGGTTCAAAGTCCGTATAATTCAGTTCAAAAATCTGAATTGTATGCTATTCTGTTGGTATTAATGGATTTTTCAGAACCTCTCAACATAGTAACTGACTCTCAGTATGCTGAAAGAGTGGTGTTACATATTGAGACTGCAGAATTTATCCCTGATGCTTCAGAATTAACTTCACTATTTATTCAATTACAAGATACAATCAGGAAAAGGAATCATCCTTTATATATAACTCACATTCGATCCCATACTGGTCTGCCAGGCCCTCTAGCACAAGGCAATGATGAGATTGATAAATTATTGATAGGAAATGTGCTGGAGGCCTCAGAATTTCATAAAAAACATCACGTTAATAGTAAAGGTTTAAAAAAGGATTTTTCCATAACCTGGCAACAAGCCAAAGAAATAGTAAAGAAATGTCCTACTTGTTCCTTCTACAATCAAACGCCATTACCAGCAGGATGTAACCCAAAGGGTACTCAGAGAAATGAAATCTGGCAGATGGACGTGTTTCACTTTTCAGAATTTGGAAAATTGAAATATGTACACCACAACATCGATACTTATTCAGGATTTCAATGGGCAACTGCTTTGAGTTCTGAAAAAGCTGATTCTGTAATCACTCATTTGCTAGAAGTTATGGCCATCATGGGTATACCTGCACAAATCAAAACTGACAATGCTCCATCATATGTCTCTGTTAAAATGAAACAGTTTTTTGCTTATTACAATATAAAGCATATTACAGGCATACCACATAATCCTACAGGTCAAGCAGTTATAGAAAGATCAAACAGAACTCTAAAGGATATGCTAAATAAACAGAAATGGGTAACAAAAACTCCCAGAAATAGACTGCATAATGCTCTTCTAACTTTGAATTTTCTGAATGCCAATGAGAAAGGAACAACATCTGCAGAGAGACATTGGATAATAGAAAAAACTACAGAATTAAATCAGCCTATATACTTTAAGGATGTGCTGAGCTCAGAATGGAAACCAGGGTATGTATTACATTGGGGACGAGGTTTTGCTTTTGTTTCTACAGGAGAAGATAAGCTGTGGGTACCATCAAAATTGATAAAGGTTCGATTTGAACAAGAGAGACCTCTTAATTGAGGAGGTGATAGTTCATCAACCAGCATGAACATCCAATTTAAACTAACTTGTATCAATAACACATGCCTTTTCATTTAATCAGATAATAACTTGTCAAAAGGAAACATCCCCAAAATTAGTCTTGGGGAAAGGTTTTTGTTTTTGTCTTTTAGGAGAATGAAGGTTAAGGAATCTGAAGAACACTGGACAAATGAGACAACTGAAGAAAAGTGACAAATCATCTATCCCAAGAAACAGAGTGAAACGGTGTATGGGTATATATTATCTAAAAAATTTTTTATGTCTTCCTAAATGTTTGTTTCTGCTTTTCTCTAAAGATTTAACACTATTGGTTTTCTAATAGTCCCAGTTCAATTAAAATTTAAAGCTGACTTTGGAGTTGGAGAGTGGTTCTCTCCTTCTTTAAACTCAAGCATGTTTTTAAAAGGAAAATGCAAACTCCCTGTATCATGCCAGAATAAGAGCCATCTTCTGCTATGGTACAGGACAAAAGCAAAATTAATTAAGGGACTATTCTATTACTAATCTCAACTCTTTGATTCTATTCTGATTCTTTAAACTTTTCTCAAAGTATAAATTTTATATCAAAATTTACAAGATTAATATATATATACATTTTAAACTTTGTTAAGTTATGAATGGTCACATAGAGTACTAACTAATTCTAGAAAAAAAGGCTAGCTGCATATATATGTTTTTGTGTTTGAGTCTCTTATCAGTTTTCTGCAGGAAATCACGGCCAGGCCTAACATCAACTGAAGTCTCCAGAAAGAAGATGGGGCCCCACAACAACAACAATTCCACGTGGACAATAATAATATCATTAAGCTGACAAACATCATCCATAGATCAGCTTTGAACTATAAGGTGCTCAGAGCAATTTTGAGATGACTAGCTGAGATGATCCAGTCTCAAAGACTACTTGAATAAGGACTTGAGATAAACCCTGAACTTTGGCATTATACACAGACTGGATAATGAAGGATATAGTTACCTCTCCTAGAATTTGACAATTAACCTAAAATTTTTCTTTCAGGATAAAGAAAACTTCGCCCATACCCAGCAGGAAGCAATTTTAAGAATACGATGCCCACATTCCCAAAGAGGTGGTGTGGGGCGGGTGGTTTTTTGGTCTTTTTAATGGGTTTTGGGTCTGGGATAATTTTCAGTATTTAGGGGGTTTGGTTACAAGTTATTGTCAAGGGTTAGGAAAAAGGCTAAGCAAAGGAGATTAGATTTAAGGTTCTTGTTTAAAAAAAAAAGAAAGAAAGGAAGAAAGAAAGAAAGAAAGAAAGAAAGAAAGAAAGAAAGAAGGAAAGAAAGAAAGAAAAAAAAGAAAGAAAAGAAAAAGACAATTACGAGTTTTAAATACTTTACATTGGATTGAATTGTTTTATATTGTATACAAATTTGAAATTGATATTGTTAGAAAATGCTATATGTATATTTCTAATTGCATTTATACCATTCATTTAACAATGTAATGCAAATTTCTGATCCTTGAATGTTATTATTACCAACTATTAGGATATAAAGAAATGAAAGTTAGTAGTTAGACATTACAATAGAACTTTTAGTCATATTAGATATGTTTTAAAAATTGAGCAGAGATGTTTTAGACAGGTCATCTTCAAACCCTTCAGAGATCTACAGAATATGGCATTTAAAATGTTTTAATAACTTAGAAATTTTTTCTTTTTTGAGACATGTCGGCTCCTGGCAGTACCAATCTACTTTAGAGAAAATATGGGCATTGAAGAAACTGCATATGGAGTCAACTTTCATTCTGGCAAAAGTTAGCCACTGGACAACAAAGTATCCTCGAATCAACAGGACAAAATGGACAGACAGATCACGAAACAAGGGACTACTGATTCTTGCCAAAACAAGTGTGGTTATGGCTTTATCAAAAGGCATCTTCTGAGGCCAGGACAATATGGCCCCATCCCTGAAGTGGCCTTCGCATCCGGAAAAGGTACAGTGCCCTTTTCTTCGAAGGCAGCTTAACAGGCAGAGGGCCAATGGATTCTGTTGTACAATGGAACAGCAGCTGAAAGCTCATGCCTCTCAAAAGTAGACTGGCATTTAATAGAGGGATGTGGAGAAGAAGAGGATGCTGAGATGAAGCCATATATACACAGCCAAGAAGAATGGATAGCTGAATTAAAAAACTGTCAACAATTTCCAGAATTTAAAATCCTGAATCATGACAGGACACTAGTGGAATTCAGGTGTTTCTGGTACGTGGACTGCTCTCACCCAACGTGAGGTTGAACTGTTGACCTTGTGTACATCCTACTTCACAAATGAGTCTGTCAGATACACTAAGCCTATAGGCTGAAGATGATGCCCCAACACTGCGGAGAAACCTCAGGTGACTGCCCAGGCAGCTGGCTGTTTCTGTCAACTCACAAAATTTTTTGGAAGTTGCTTGCATGCACTTCCTGTTTTTATTTTTGTTAGCTAATATTATTCCCTTCTTGGGTCTCTGAGGGAGTTGAAGATTAGTTAGTTATGGTTGAAGATTAGTTAGTTATAGTTGAAAATTAATTAGGATAGAAAGTGCATTAGATACATCTTGGATTTACCAAAATAGGATAGATAATGGAATTATTTTCTCTGATGTGTCAAATACCTGTTTAGGTATTTATTACTTGTATATATTGTATATAGTTATTGTGTTTTGTTAGTTATAACCTTTTGCTTTTTTTCTTTTTATTAAAATAGAAAAGGGGAAATGTGGTGGTAATCTAATTGTACTGAAATATTATTTTGATTGTATGTTAATAAATAAAGTTGTCCAGGGGTCAGAGCTATTAGAGCCATAGCAAGAGTGTGGCGGTGGTGGCACACGCCTTTAATCCCATAAGATCTCTGTGTGTTCAGGGATATAGCCAGCATTGGAGACATATGCCTTTAAGACCTAGGGGGCTGTACATTCAGACAGTGACGAGGCAGTCATGTGTTTGGGTTTACAACCAATGAGAAGGCAGAACAACATACTATAAAAAAACGAACCGACAGGAAGTAGGTCTTTTTTGCGAAGCTGGGACAGCAGGAGGAAGGGTGAGATTTTAGCTCTGAGCTCTGACCTCTCGGCTTTCTCTTTTACATTGTTTCTGTGTTTCTTATTTAATAAGACGGTTGGTTACATCAACAAATTAACATCAGGGAAACTTGAGCTCAATTACTTTGGGCTGGCATGACTGCAGAACTAGGGCTGACTTTGTAGTCACTGGAGACAGGTGTGCAAAAGAGAGGGTCCTGACATGTCAGACAGTAGCCAAACCATACACGTGGGTCATGTACTGGGTAGGGATAAAAGCAAATAATTTTTAAAAAAGAAAATATATTGGCAATTGTGAGTTTTTGAACCAATCATTGTCTATGTGAAAATTAATGTCACAAAGCCAAGCTCATAAATGTCCTTAAAACTCTGACACTTATGGAATTGGTCAAATTGAGAGACAGGAAGGACCTAGGCAAAGATGAAGTAAGAAAAATAATGATCAGAATATAATGCACGAAAAAAATGTATTTTCCAAAAAATAATTAATTATTATTTTAAAACTTGTATGTGATGGTCGGGAATGGTGGTGCACACCATTAATCCTGTCACTAGGGAGACTGTGGCAAGAGAATTTCTCACAGTTCAATATCAGCCTCGTTATATAGTAAGACTAAGTCAACCAGAGTGGTCCTGTAAAAGGAAGGGAAGAGAAATAAGTCAGCCCATCTACCTGTGAATATGTTTCCGCTTGTGGATAGGACACTCTGTTTTTTTTTTGTGTGTGTGTGTGTGTGTGTGTAACTGTAGGTGTGTCTGTGCTTGCAGTTGTGCAGACCCCACATCCATCCTCTCATGAGAATACTTTGAAATTATCCTAGTTTTTTTTTTTTTTAACATATAGATGCGACCAACATCATAATCAAAATCAATAAGGGAACGGCAAAGTTTGTGTCATCATATATCACAAAGCCATCATGTAGGAAAATCAGGACATGAAATCAAAGGAGGAACGTGAAGGTGGAAATTGAATCAGGAACCATGAAGGAACTGTACTTCCTGGCTTGCATTCCACGGTTGTTCAGCATGCTTTCTTACACAACTGAGGAACACCTTCCCATGTACGGCACCACCCCTGTCTTCCTAAACCCTACCATGCCAATCAATGCTCAAGACCATGACCCCACAGTCATTCTTACAGAACAACCTGATGGAGGCATTTTTTTCCAACTGAGGTTCCTTGTTCCATGATGACCCTAAGTTGTATTATTTTGATGAAATTCTAACCACAACAAAAATGTAAGATTCAGTACTGTCATGGTAACATTACCCATTGAGTATCCATATGTCCTCCAACATAAATAAATATAAATGTTGACACACTTAAGAATAAGAATCTGACTCTCAAATAGAATATAATTGTAAATAATGTGTGGCTTTACCATGTCTTTTCCCAAATAACTTTAGATAATGGCTTCCTTTAGGGAACTCGTGGAAAAGGGAAACCCAAGGAAAAAGAGAGTACAGAATATGGATACAAACTATCTTTGAATTCACCAAAGACAAAAATATTTGAATAAGGAGACTTATGCCAAGTTCTCTAATATAGTATAAGAGATACACATTTATTTCTGTAATACTTCTTCCCAAATATTGTTACCACAATGAAAATATCCCAAATTAGGACAAACTCACTATTAGACATAGTGAGAATAATGTCTGAAAAATTCTAACACCCAGAGCATCAAGAACAGGGGAACTCATCACTGATAGTATGGATGACAATCAGAGCTTGCACAGGATGGCTGACTCCCTAAGGTTGAGACCTGTCTCGACTACTGCCACTCTGAGTACAAAGATTATGCATGCAGAAATAAGGGACACAAAATGTTAAATCTCCAGTACCAATACAGACATTCTCTGAGTGGTGATTGAACAGGTGTGATCCAGCTCAGAAATTCACTTACTCTGGGATTTACACTTTCAAGGCATGGAGGAAAGCTCTATACACACATGTTCTCTATGATGATCAACACGTCAAGGCGAAGGGTCCCCATGTTAATGTCTACTTCTTCTCTGCTTCCTGTGACTTCAGCTTCTCTGGCTTATTTTCTACTTTACTTAACTTAAACCTCAAGTCTAGTTGCACACTATGTTTTATGAAGTTTTATGAACAGCTGATCTTCCTATCACTTACCAATGTGATATTCATATTTAGAAACATGGGATTTTCTGTGGAACATGCTAAAAAGGAGATATAAAGAAAACAGAGAAAGATAGACTGACATAAATCAAGAGGCACTAAAATCTAATCTCCAGGTATAGTGTTCCCAAATGAGAAGGTAAATAGGTTGAAAAGAGGCTCTAAGGTCTCCTCTCATATAAACACATGATGACATGTAATAATGTTAGTGAGCTGCTTCCTCACAAGTTATTTCCTAGATGGATGATGAGAATAAGACAATTCCACTGACACCAAAGCAATAAATTTGTAGCTGTTACTTAAGCTGTGTTTCTGATCACTAAGAGTCCCAACTCCATCCTGAATTCACTTCAGGTATTTATAGAGATGTAGAAATGCATTAGGACATGGTACCCAGGTCTGCCGGCACTGTGTGGATGTGGACTCACCTAGTATAAACACTCTCATGCTTTGCTTGTCAGGTCTGCACAGTGTGATTCATACTGTTTCTCATTTCTCAGGGATTGGAAATCCAGAAAATATCAGGAAAATGTTCCTGAGTTTCCATCTCCAGTTCACCAAGGAAGTACAAGGCAAATCTCAGTCACCTGGAGGAGAAACTGGAACCCTTGCCCTGCACTTCCTTTAATCCTCTCAGGAACCTCCCCCAATGCAAAGCAGCCCTCAGGCTCAGGATGAAAGCCCAGGCCTAGCTGAGAAGCCCCATCTCCTTCTCACCAGAGCCTCCAGCAGAGCATGGCTGTCCTGGTGCTGCTCCTCTGCCTGGTGACCTTTCCAAGCTGTAAGTGTGTCAGGGTTTCAGGAGAGGGACCCAGGCATGTCATCTATGGGATGTATGACTGATGTTGATGTTGTTTGTCCCCAGGTGCCCTGTCCCAGGTGCAGCTGAAGGAGTCAGGACCTGGCCTGGTGCAGCCCTCACAGACCCTGTCTCTGACCTGCACTGTCTCTGGGTTCTCATTAACTGGCTATGGTGTACACTGGGTCCGCCAGCCTCCAGGAAAGGGCCTCGAGTGGATGGGAGCAATATGGACTGGTGGAAGTACAGATTATAATTCAGCTCTCAAATCCCGACTCACCATCAGCAGGGACACCTCCAAGAGTCAAGTTTTCTTAAAACTGAACACTCTGGAAACTGAGGACACAGCCACTTATTACTGTGCCAGAAACACAGTGAGAGAACTCCATTCTGAGCCTGCACAAAAACCTCCCTACAGAGACCTCTGGTACCAATAGGGGGCACCAAGGGCCAGCAGAGATTCCTGAGGACCAGCAGTAAGGCTCACTTCAGAAGTTAGGGGGTTCTGGACTATGCTGAATGAGCATCAGTTTTAGTGGCAGAACCTGTGGTTTCCTTTTCAAGTGAAGGATATCCTCTAGAGGCCCCTGTTAACTGCCATAGTCTGTTCAACTTTTTATGTGTGCACACATTAGAACAAATTTTTTCCCCACACACCCTCTAAGCTATGCAATTGCTTCTGATTACCAGACAGAATGGCACCTAATATTTTATATTCTGTGTGTGTGTGTGTGTGTGTGTGTGTATCAACTGATATATCAAAATGAGTCTGAAATTATGACACTGGTTGACTTTAAGTCCACTGACAATGCTTGAGAATTTTGAGTGATTTGTACTTTATCTTTTTTGTTTCTGAACATGTGATGAAGAAACTACAGCTTCCAAGAAATGTTATCATTTTCCAAAATTAGATTTAAAACTGAAATATCCCTTATTTTCTTCTTCTAAACCAAGAGAACTTAAAAGAGTATACTTGGTTATCAGTTGTGAAAAATACTATTTTCAAATATTTTTATCTTGGTAAAAATTAGTTTGCTGCCGGGCAGTGGTGGCGCACGCCTTTAATCCCCGCACTCGGGAAGCAGAGGCAGGCGGATCTCTGTGAGTTCGAGGCCAGCCTGGTCTACCAAGTGAGTTCCAGGAGAGGCGCAAAGCTACACAAGAGAAACCCTGTCTCGAAAAAAAAAATTAGTTTGCTATTGAATATAGAGCTTCTATGAACATAGTTGAGCAAATGTCCTTGTGGTGTGGTTGAGCATATTTTGAGGATATGACCAAGATACGTTGCTGGTTCTGGATGTAGGTAGATTTCCAGTTTCCTGAGACAATGCTCTACTGATTTCCAGAATGGTTGACAAGATTACACTCTCACCAGCAGTGGAGGAGAGTTCCCCTTTCTCCACATACTCCTCAACCTAAGCTATCATCAGTGTTTTTTATCTTAGCCATTCTGACAGGTGTAAGATGGTATCTCAGAGTGGTTTTGATTTTTTTTAAGAAATGCATATTTTGTACAGTGTTCTGCCTGCATGTATGCCTGCAGGCCAGAAGAGGGCACCAGATCTCATTCTAGGTGTTTGTGAGTCACCATGTGATTGCTGGGAAGTGAACTCAGGACCTGTGGAAGAGTACTCAGTGGTCTTAATGTCTGAGCCATCTCTCCAGCCTAGATACCCCTCAACTGAAGAACGGATAAAGAAAATGTGGTACATGTACACAATAGAGTATTATGCAGTGTTAAAAAAACAATGTCATCATGAAATTTGTAGGTAAATGGATGGAACTAGAAAAAATCATCTGGAATGAGGTAACCCAGAACCAGCAAGACAAACACGGTATGTACTCACTCATAAGTGAATATTAGAAGCAAAGCAAAGAATAAGCGGGCTACAACCCACAGTTCCAGAGAAGCTAGGTAAAGAGGGGGACTCTGAAAGGAACCACATGGATTACCCCAGGAAGGGCAAAGGGTTTAGATCTCTTGGGTAATATGGGAGTGGGAGTCGAGAGGAGGAAATGGGGGGTGTAGGAACATGAGGATTAGAGATGGTAGAGTTTGGGGAGGGACAGAGAGGGAGAATAAAGAAAGAGTCATCTTGACAGAGTGTGCCATTGTGGGGTTAGGGAGAAAGCTGCTGATAAGGAAATCCCCAGGAACCCACAAGGATGTCCCCAGCTAAGACTCATAGCAATGGTGGTGAGGGTGCTTAAGCTACCCTACACTCTTACCCAGATCAATGACTACCCTAATTGTCATCATAAAACCTGCATCCAGTGACTGATGGAAGCAGAGGCAGAGACACACAGCCAAGCTTTTGGTCTAGCTCTTGGAGTTCAGATGGAGAGAGGGAAGAGGGATTATAAGACCAAGGTGAGTCAAGATCATGATGGGAAAAACCACAGTGACAGCAGAACCAAGCTAGTGGGAGCCCAGGAACACTGAACCGACAGCTGGGGAGCCTGCATGGGACCACAGTAGACCCTCTGAATGAGAGGGACAGTTTTGTGGCTTGAAGTGTTTATGGGTCCCCTGGCAGTGTATGAACTGGATTTTTTGAGCCCAATGTACCATGCATTACTATGCCTTGATTAAGGGGTAGGGGCTTTGGCCTGCCCCAACTTGGTAAGCCAGCCTGTGTTGAATACCCAAAGGGAGGCCAAACCCACTAGGAGGAGTGAGTGGAGGGTGGGATGGGGAGAAGTGCAGTGGGAGAAGAAGAAGGGAAGGGTGGGGGAACAGTGGCAGCATGTAAAAAGAAAAAATCTTTAAATAAGTAAGTAAAACTTAAATAATAGTTTGGACTCAAAGTCCCAAGTAATGTTTCCTCTGTAGTCATATTTGTGTCCTCAACCTACAAAATTCTTATCCATCAGTGTGCACTTCTCAGCTGGTTTCAGATCCAGTTCTGATTCCCTCTCCCTTCCACACTTCCTATACACAACAAAGTTCTGTGATTTTCAGTTTGTGATTTCTTGGTGATTTTGTTGCCTACCAAGGCTCCCAGAGTTACTATTCTGGCACTCTCTGTTGATGCTGACTGGAAGAGCCTGGTTTCTCAAGTGTGAGCTAGAGAAATGTCATTCAGAGAAGCAGTGTTGCATGTGGTCTCCACGTCAATGGATCATCAACTTGAGGGAGCTTTAAAAAGAAAATGAGAATGTCCTCATCTGAGGTTGATGCTTCTCTGGAAACTCTTCCAGTGACACTAATAGTGAAAGATTAAGATTTGAGACCAAGTTGACTAGGTCATTAGAATTCTGAGATAATTGCTCAAAAACAGTGAACTAAATGGCTCCACACAATAATAAAATAAAAGGACCATAGTTATGTTACCTTGGGTCAAGCCAAGGAGCAGCTTAAATAGCTCACAGTGAAACATGATTAGCTGGGTACATATTTTAAACAAGGTTGTTGGATAACATTGAACCAACCTCAAGAGGCTCTAATTTCCAGTGATTTCAGTTTTGACCAAGAACATGCACTATATGCTACCAAGATTCTAACACCATCTACAAAAGGACCTTCTGTAGTCCACATTGACATAAGAAATGATTGATCAAATAATTGCAGACAAGGATTCACCTTGAAAGCATGACAGATATTCCAATAGCCTATGGAGATGTTCTGGGAATTTCTCCTCCTGAGCATGCCCTCTCATTATTTCTTGAGTCATAAAGGAAAGGGATACCCTGATGACTTGAGTACAAAAACCTGGCACACACTACCTCTCCCCCAAACAAAAGTTTTGATAGGTTTCTTATAGCGTGTGTTTTTGATAGAGTGTGATAAGAATGACATATGACATGGATTCCAATGATGTTTTTCTGGGATGATATTTTATTTGTGCTCTCCAATAAAGCTTATCTGAGAATCAGAGGAAAAGCCAGCCACTATATTAAACATAGAAGTCACGCAATGGTAGCACATGCCTTTAATCCTAGCATTCATGAGGCAGAGATACATCTGGATCTCTGTGAGTTCAAGGCCACACTGGGAACAGAGCCAGGCCTGGTGGCACATGCCTTTATTCCAAGACTATTTAACCACAAAGGTCTGGAGGTCTATAAAGACAGACAGGAAGTGATAGAGCTGGGCAGAAAGAGGAAAGTGATGTAGCTGGGCAGAGAGAGGAAGTAAAAAGAAAAGCAGAGAAGGCAGATATGTGTGGATATATGGAAAAAGCTCTTTCTTTGAGGATTTCCTAGCATTAAGAACGTGAGCTTCTTTCTGCTTCTCCGATCTCTGCCCCCCATACCTGTTTTTTTATTAATAAGACCATTTAGCAATTTGTGTACATCCTTTCCCTAATTTTGACAGATGAGCAAATATCACTCAGTAAGAAGTGCCAACTAAATAAATATAAATAACTATTTTACTAAACATGCTTAGGTTTTCCTGTGAAAGGATTTTACATAAATAAGTGATGGACCCCACCAGTTCTCAGTTTGTCAAGATAGTGGTCCCAGATAAAGTGCCTGATACTGATTCAGACACAGAAGAGGCAAAAATGTAATTTCACAGTGCCTTGTAGCTTCTGATCTGTTATGGTCTTTTCCCACTTAAAATCAGGTTATTAGCATTCTTATTAATCAGTTGTTTTAGTGATTTATAAACTTATTAATTATTTACACATCAGGCAAATTATAAATTTTTTGAGACTTCTACAGTATTCTAATTAACTAGGAGGACCTCAGAAATTTAGTAAATTGTAGATTCACATTATATTTATGAAATAGTGGTGTGACAAATAATTATATATTAATTTTTTTATAATTTATAAAGTTTAGACATAGTAATTAAATGTCTCCATAATCTAATGGTGTAAAATAAAAACATTGTTTTGAGTTGATATTTTTCAAGAAATCTGGGTAAGTCAAGACCACTGACAAGGTTTTGGTAATGGGTTCATTCCTTTCCTGCCTGCATTTATAATTGTAGATGAGTTTCCAAACAGTCTTATTAAATAAGAAACTCAGAGCCAAATATAGGGGTGAAAGCCTTAGAGATCAAGGAAATAGTGAGAGCCACCAGCTGACCTTAACTTACCATGTTGCCATAGCTTCCCAAGAGAGATACTTCCTGTCCAACCAGGCAGCAAATCGCCTAATTCCATCCCAAATCCTATGCTGCAGTTTCCAGAGACATTTGAGTCATAGAAGATAATGTTCCAAGAGACAAAAAGGACTAGACTCTGGTTATAGGGAGACTCATATCACACTGAGGGATTCTCTCAACATGTATAGGGTGTGGAAATCCTTGAAGTGTCCAAATGTTTACTCAAATTTCGGTTTCCATTTTTATGTCTTTTTTTATTATAATGGTTCTTCCTCTCTACCTCTCCTCCTCTCTTTCTTTCCTCATTTTTGTCTCTGTTTCTCCCCTCCCTCTCTTTCTCTCTCTCTGTCATATGTTTATATTCGTGTGTATGTGTGTATTCTGTTCATGTTAAAATGAGTTTTTTTTTTATGAACCTACACCATATTTTTGAAACAAAATTTTATCACTGGGTCTGGATATCACTAGCTGGATTGACTGGTTGCCCAGTCTTCCACATTGATGACACTTGTCTCCACATCCTAGAGGTGGCACTACTGGTTGGCTGCCACACCCACCTTTTTGTAGTTATGGAGAACTGGAGGCATAGATCCCACTCAAGGATTCTTGTCTGGTAAGAACATGAACTGCAGGGCTATCCCCACCATCTTATTATGGGTAAGATTTTATAATATATGATATACTCTGATCTGAACAAATGCAAAGCATAAATAGGGAAGAAGTGATTCTATATGGGTATCGGGATCAAGTCCTGATAAATCCAAATGGACTGAAAACTGTGGAGCCCTAGACCCAGGCCAGAGTCTTAATATTTATGGTGATTAGAAGACTGTTTGGAATTCCAGTTAGAGCCAACAAGGAAATAATGCAGAATCAGAAAGCCAAGAACATTGATGACCTTCGTTTCTACCTTCATCCTCACAAAATATATGCACATCAAACACAGGGGTGGAACTTGTAATAAAATGTGTGTGAGGCTCCTTCATTGAGACTATAAGGATAATGCAGTCTGTGATACCCCACTAGAATTCAGTAGCTGTAGGCAGCTCCTAATGCACTCAACAGGTAACAGGTCTTTAGTATTTTTCTTTTTTAAAATTTATTTATTAAATTTAATTTTACATATCAGCCACAGATTCCCTTGTTCTTCCCCCTCCCACCCCTACCCCAGACTTCCCCCCAGCCCACCCCCTATTCCCATCTCCTCCAGGGCAAAGACTCGCCCAAGGATTGAGTTCAACCTGGTAGATTCAGTACAGGCAGGTTCAGTCCCCTCCTCCCAGGCTGAGCCAAGTGTCCCTGTATAAGCCCCAGGTTCCAAACTGACAGTTCATGCACTGAGGACAGGACCCAGTCCCTCTTCTGGATGCCTCCCAAGCAGAACAAGCTAATCAACTGTCTTATTTATCCAGAGGGCCTGATCCAGTTGGGGGCTCCTCAGCTAATGGATCATAGTTCATGTGTTTTCATTCGTTTGTATATTTGTCCCTGTGCTTTTTCCAACCATGGTCTCAACAATTCTCGCTCATACAAACCCTTCTCTTTCTCACCAATTGGATTCCTGGAGCTCCACCTGGGGCCTGACCATGGATCTCTGCATCTGGTTCCCTCAGTCATTGGATGGGGTTTCTAGCATGACAACTAGGATGTTTGGCCAGGTGGCCTTCGAATACTTCAGAGATCCATTCAGAGGGCCTGATCCAGTTGGGGGCCCCTCAGCCTTTGGTTCATAGTTCATGTGTTTCCATTCATTTGGCCATTTGTCCCTGTGCTTTATCCAACCTTGGTTTCAACAATTCTCGCTCATATAAACCCTCCTCTTTCTCGCTAATTAGACTCCCAGAGCTCCACCTGGGGCCTAGCCATGGATCTCTGCATCCAGATTCCTTAGTCTTGGATGGGGTTTCTGGCATGACTACTAGGGTGTTTGGCCATCCCATCACCAGAGTAGGTCAGTCCCGGCTGTCTCTGGAACATTGCCAGCCATCTATTGTGGGGGTTATATTTGTGGATTTCTGTGGGCCTCCCTATCACTTTGTTTCTTCCTTTTCTCATGTGGTTTTCATTTACCATGGTCTCCTATTCCTTGTTCTCCCACACTGTTCTTGATCCAGCTGGGATCTCCCACTCCCACAGGCTTTCTTTCCCTTGACCCTCGCCCTTCATTACTCCCACTCATGTCCAGGTTGTTCATGTAGATATCACCCATTTCTCCGACATTAGGTGATCCTCATGTCTT
This sequence comes from Peromyscus leucopus, assembly GCF_004664715.2. Classification (NCBI taxonomy): domain Eukaryota; kingdom Metazoa; phylum Chordata; class Mammalia; order Rodentia; family Cricetidae; genus Peromyscus; species Peromyscus leucopus. The sequence goes on from NC_051075.1 coordinate 80,932,241, forward strand.
TCTTGGGGTCCTGTTTTCCAGTTAGCCTCCCTGGTGATGTGAGTAGCAGTCCCGTCATCCTTGTTCTACATCTAGTATCCTCCTATGAGTGAGTACATACCATATTTGTCTTTCTGAGACTGAGCTACCTCACTCGGGATGATTTTTTTCTAGATCCATCCATTTGCCTGCAAACCTCATGATGTCATTGTTTTTCTCTGCTGAGTAGTATTCCATTGTGTATATGTGCCACAATTTATTTATCCATTCTTCAGTTGAAGGGCATCAACGTTGTTTCCAGGTTTTGGCTATTACAAACAATGCTGATACGAACATAGCTGAGCAAGTGCTCTTGTGGTATGATTGAGAATTTCTTGGGTATATGCCCGAGTGGTATAACTAGATCTTGATGGAGATTGATTCCCAGTTTTCTAAGAGAGCGCCATAATGATTTCCAAAGTGGTTGTACAAGCTTGCACTCCCACCAGTAGTGGAGGAGAGTTCCCCTAGTTCCACATCCTCTCCAGCAAAAGGTGTCTTCAGTGTTTTTGATCTTAGCCATTCTGACAGGCGTAAGGTGGTATCTCAGAGTTGTTTTGATTTGCATTTCCCTGATGATTAGGGATGTTGAGCAATTCCTTAAATGTCTTTCAGCCATTTGAGTTTCCTCTGTTGAGAATTTGCTGTTTAGTTCTACAGCCCATTTCTTAATTGGACTGTTGGGCATTTTGATGTCTATTTTTTTGAGTTCTTTATACATTCTGGATATCAGTCCTCTGTCAGATGTAGGGATGGCAAAGACCTTTTCACATTCTGTAGGCTGTTGCTTTGCCTTGTTGACCATATCCTTTGCTCTACAAAAGCTTTTCAGTGTCAAGAATTCCCATTGATTGATTGTTTCTCTCAGTGTCTGTGCTACTGGTGTTATATTTAGGAAGTTATCTTCTATGCCAGTGCATTCAAGACTACTTCCTATTTTCTCTTCTAGCAGGTTCAGAGTAACTGGATTTATTTTGAGGTCTTTGATCCACTTAGACTTAAGTTTTGTGTACGGTGACAGATATGGGTCTATTTGCAGCCTTCTACACGTTGATGTCCAGTTATGCCAGCACCATTTGTTGAAGATGCTTTCTTTTTTCCATTGTACACTTTTGGCTTCTTCTTGTTCTAGAGCTTTTAGGTGTGCTGTTAAGACACTAGTGTGACATTTCTCCAACTTCTTTATGGGCATTTAGTGCTATGAATTTCCCCCTTAGCACTGCTTTCATAGTGTCCCATAAGTTTGGGTATGTGGTGTCTTCATTTTCGTTGATCTCTAGGAAGTCTTTAATTTCTTTCTTTATTTCTTCCTTAACCTATTGGCGATTCAGTTGAGCATTATTCAGTTTCCATGAGATTGTAGGTCTTCTGTAGTTTTGTTGTTGTTGAAATCTAACTTTAAACCATGGTGGTCTGATAGAGACAGGAGGTTATTCCAATTGTTGTGTATCTGTTGAGATTTGCTTTGTGGCCTAGTATGTAGTCAATTTTAGAGCAAGTTCCATGGTGTGCTGAGAAAAATGTATATTCTTTCTTGTTAGGATGGAATGTTCTGTAGATATCTATTAGGTCCATTTGGGTTATGACATCATTTAAGTCCTTTATTTCTCTGTCAAGTTTCGATTTGGGAGATCTGTCCAGTGGTGAAAGTGGGGTGTTGAGATTTCCCACTATGAATGTGTGGGGTTTTGTATGTGGTTTAAGCTTTAGTAATGTTTCTTTTACATATGTGGGTGCCCTTGTGTTTGGGGCATAAATGTTCAGAATTGAAACTTCATCTTGGTGGATCATTCCTATGATGAGGATGTAATGCCCTTCTTGATCTCTTTTGATTGATTTTAGTTTGAAGTCTATTTTGCTGGATATCAGGATGGCTACCCCCGCTTGTTTCTTAAGACCGTTTGATTGGAAAGTCTTTTCAAAGCCTTTTATTCTTAGGTAGTGTCTGTCTTTGAATTTGAGATGTGTTTCTTGTATGCAGCAGAAAGATGAGTCCTGCTTTCATATCCATTCTGTAAACCTATGTCTTTTTATAGGTGAAATAAATCCATTGATATTAAGGGATATTAATGACCAGTGATTGTTCATCCCTGTTATTTTTTGGTGGTAGTGTGTGTGTGTGTACTTCTCTTCTTTGTGGTTTACTGCTGTGGCTTTATCTATTGCCTGTGTTTTTGAGGGTGTATCTGACTTCCTTAGGTTGGAATTTTCCTTCTAGTGCTTTCTGTAGGGCTCGGTTTGTGGATAAGTATTGTTTAAATCTGGTTTTGTCTTGGAATGTCTTGTTCATTCCGTCTATGATGATTGAAAGTTTTGCTGTGTATATTAGTCTGGGCTGATATCCATGGTCTCTTAGTGTCTGCATTACATCTGTCCAGGTCCTTCTGACTTTCAAAGTCTCCATTGAGAAATCGGGTGTTATTCTGATGGGTTTACCTTTATAGGTCACTTGGCCTTTTTCCTTTGATGCTCTTAATATTCTTTCTTTATTCTGTATATTTAGTTGTTTAATTATTATGTGGCGAGGGGCTTTTTTGGGGGGCCTAGTCTGTTTGGTGTTCTATAGGCTTCTTGTATGTTCATAGGTATTTCCTTCTTTAAGTTGGGAAAGTTTTCTTCTATGACTTTGTTGAATATATTTTCTGTGCCTTTGAGTTTGTATTCTTCTCCTTCTTCTATCCCTATTATTCGTAGGTTTGGTCTTTTCATGGTGTCTCAAATTTCTTGGACATTTTGACTCATGACTCTGTTTGCTTTAGTGTTTTCTCTGACTGATGAATCTATTTCTTCTACTGTATCTTCAATGCCAGAGATCCTCTCTTCCACTCTTTCATTGCGTTGCTTATACTTAAATCTGAAGTTCCCGATCATTTACTCATATTTTCTATTTCCAGCATTTCCTCTGTTTGTGTCTTCTTCATTTTTTCTATTTCCCCTTTTGGGTCTTGGACTGTTTCCTTCATCTGTTTCATTGCTTTTTCATGATTTTCTTTTAGGGATTTATTGTTTTCTTCTTCTTTATTTGTCTTTTCCTCTAGTTTTTCATAGCATTCTTCCCATTTTTTGATTGACGTTTCCTCAATTTCATTTGTGATTCCTTCTATATAAGCCTTTACCCTCTTCATGATGTTATTCATAAGGCTGGTTTCTTCTTCTTCTTCTTCTTCTTCTTCTTCTTCTTCTTCTTCTTCTTCTTCTTCTTCTTCTTCCATTTTGTGATGTTCAGGTCCAGCTGTTGGAGGAGGGCTAGGTTCTGGTGATGGTGTATTGCTCTTCATTTTGTTGTATGTACTTCTGCGTTGACATCTGCCCATCTCCTTGTGGATTCCTTCTTGGTCTTATAAGCACACATGGACCAGACAGAGCTGACAGATTCAGGAAGCCTCTCTCTCTTGTCTAGATGGGAGCTTTGCGGCAAAATGGGAGCTCTTGTCCAGATGGGAAGTCTGGGGCAGGATGGGAGCTAGGGGCTAGTCTCTAAGTCTAGGGAAGTGTCTGGGGTCTCAGGTGGATGGGCATTGGGGTAGGGCATGAAGATTTCAGGGTTTGCTGGGGGTCTTGGAGAAGGGGAGCCTTCCCAGTTGGGCTGGAGGGGATCCTGCCCGATGGCCAGAACCTGGGGCCAAGTTGGGCAGGTCTTCCCCAGAATGGCTGGTGCCCAGGGATGGGATCTAGGCTCTTGGCTGAATTTTTCAAATGCAAATGAACTAGATATTGTTGATGTATTTTTCTTGTATATATTGTATATAGTTATTGTACTTATTATATTAGACAAAAAAGGGGAAGTGTGGTGATCCATAGTGCCCCCCAATATAATGTGTCTTCCAGTAAAATTTACCTGTGTATCAGAGTAAAAAGCCAGCCACTATATTAACATAGAAGTGAGGCAATGGTAGTACATGCCTTTAATCCTATCATTTGTGAGACAGGGATATGTCTGGATCTCTGTGAGTTCAAGGCCACATTGAAAACAGAGCCAGGCATATTGATACACAACTTTAATTTCAGCACTAACCGTAGAGGTCTGGAGGTCTGTACAGACAGACAGGAGGAGACAGAGCTAGGCAGGAAGGGGAATTGATGTAGCTGGGCTGAGAGGGCAAATGAGAGAACAGAACAGAAAGGCATTTAGGTGTGGGTAGACAGGAAGTAGCTCACTTTGGAAGCTCTGGAGCTGGTGAGGTGAGATGAGCTGTGGCTTTTCCCATTCCTCTGATCTCTCTGGCTCTGAGATTTTTTTATTTATAAGACTATTTAGCAGTTCATCTACACCAGTTTCAGTTGGTCAGTATAGTGGGCCAGATAATGTGCCTGATCCTGATTCAGACACAGAATATGTAAAAAGGAAATTCAACTGTGCCTGGTACCTTCAAATCTATTATAGTCTTTATCCACTTAAAATCAGATTATTAGCATTCTTATTAATCAGTTGTTTAAGTGATTTATAAAATTATTCATTATTTACACATTAAACAAATTATAAATTTTTGAGACTTCCACAGTATTCTAATTAAATAGAAAGACCCCAGAAATTTAGTAAATCACAGATTCACATAATAGTTGTGAAACTAATGGTTAGACAAAAGATTATGTATTACATTTTTTTTTTTTTTTGGTTTCCCGAGACAGGGTTTCTTTGTGTAGCTTTTTGCCTTTCCTGGAACTCACTTGGTAGTCCAGGCTGCCCTCAAACTCACAGAGATCTGCCTGGCTCTGCCTCCCGAGTGCTGGGATTAAAGGCATGCGCCACCACTGCCCAGCAATATATATATATATATATATATATATATATATATATATATAATATATATATATATTTACAATTTTGAAACTTTAAACATAGTAATTAAATGACTCCATAATCTAATGGTGTAAAGTAAAGACATGGATTTCAGTTGATATTTTTCAAGAAATCTCAGTGGAGCACTATGTGAGTTAGGACAACCAACAAGGTTTTGGTAATGAGTTCATTCCTTTCCTGCCTGTATTTATAATAACATGAACAACTTATTTTACTTAAATGAAGTTGAAATTGTCTGTATTCATCCTCTCTTACATGATATTTTCAAATGCATGTCCAGTGTTGAATGACCATAACTTTATTGTTTGAGGGCATACTTAGTAAGATCTCTTCTCTCCCTTTTTGAAAAGCAAAATTTGTTCTTATGAACTGTGGTCAACATCTATTCAACTTATTATTTGGGATAATCCCTCCCATGGAACCCATCATGCTTCTCTCTATAATGTTCAAACCAGGGTCACTCTGCCCTCAATACAACTTTACCTGAGACCATAATTTTAGGTTCCACTTGATAAAAGAGAGGTTCTCTTGTTCCCTTATTTTCTGGCTGTCATTCATGAGATATCCTCCATCTTTATCCAGCTTCCTATGATATTTAGCACTTTGTGAACAGAGCTGCAGCAAACATGAGAGGTGAGGTTATGACTGATAATCCAGGTGCTGGAGAAGCAGCTCAGTGGTTAGAAGGATTATTGTTCCCGACACTCACATTGGTCTCCTCATATCCACCTGTAAATACAAAGGACTGAGAACCCTCTTTGGCCTTCATTAGCACTGCAATACACAGAAGCATATACGCATAATTAAAAATGAAACATTTGAAATATTCACTTCCAGTGGTGGGAGTTACCTCAGTGTGAGAGTTCGTGTATAGTATAAATGAGGCTTTGATTCAAATGTTAATATTTCAGAAATACATTCCTCATTTTGATTAATAAATATTCTGTTTGAATCATCTGTATTCCTATTAAAGTTTAGGACACTGTTTGTCTCATCCAAGAGATCAGTTTCATTTTTCTTCTTAAGGACAATTCATTTCTATTACATGTCAGAGATCTGAGTCATCATGATAACACATAGCTCAGGGGATATCGAGTTGAAAAGTGATGGCCACATCAGCAGCCATCATTCTAACCTCCATCCTCTGATAGGAATCCTTCATCTTGGCCAGCGCATGTGGGCAGAAGAGGCTGCATAAAGCTAACACTCTAATCACCAGACAAAAAGAAATTAAATCTTAAAAGACAAGTTACTGTCTAACCATAGTATAAATGTCATTTACTGAAGGAAATAATGAAAACAAGTGTTGTGAACAGGAATAGGAAGGTGTTCCTGTGCTGTGTAAATGGTTTCGAGGTTCCTCAAAGAATTACATTTTTGAGACCATGTGACCAAGCAATTTCGCTTCTGTGTGAGTAGTTACAGGAAGTGACATTTTCAATTAAAATAGTTTATCGAATTTCCATGATGATGTCAATATCCACTCCTGCACTGTCTCTCACTGATGGGTTCTCTGTAAGTGAAGTCTGAGGTGTGAGGTCTTACAAAGACACCCTCAGTAAATTGTGCTTATGGTTCTCATATCACATATTTCCACTATGTGTCAGTCATGGCAACTGTCCATGAGTAAAGTGGTTCAGAAGTTACATTGGATACCTTTTAAAAATATATTGTTTGAGGTAATGTGGGCATATAATAATCTATGCATACTAATATGTACATTTTGAAGAGTTTTCAGGTAAGTTATCAGGTAATGTTATCTAAAAATTTTACATTATTATATTATATGAAAATATTATGCTGTTAGACAGAAAAATAGTCATTGTTTCCCGGAAGCCCCTTTCATTATTACCTCATATGATTATGTTAGCCAACTTTGAGAATATTTACTTACAATGAGTGTGCTCTTGATGTGTTCACTCACTAATCATTGGACATTGGTCGTTGTGCCACTTGTACAGACATTGACCGGATTTTCCTAATGTAAGCAAATTTTCCTGGCCACTCTATTTTCCGTACTAGTGAATTGATTTTTTTCAGGCTTTCACTTTCAGCCTACCTATGTGTGTCATCAAAAGTGAGGAATCTCTATTAAGGAGCACCTTTGTATCCCACCTTGTTGAAAATCAGCATGTGCCATGTATATATTAATTAAGTGTATTTTTAACACATACATGAAACATGAAAATCATGAATGTTGCCACCTCCCCTGTCAGAGAACTTCCAACTGTCCCATAGGCCTGGAAGGCCCAGGTGACACCTTGCTACCTCTTTGGGATCCCTTACCAACAGGAAATCCACAAATCCCCACCTATCGTCAACTTCCTTGGACACTCTGACATGAAGGTCTAGGATTTCTCATAATGCACAAAAATACATGTCTCTGAAGGATTATATAGGATGTGGACACTGAAATACTGTTTGCAGGCTTGGTCAGTACCAATTATATTTGAGAACTCACCTGGGACACCTCCAAGAACCAAGTTTTCTTAAATTGAATAGTCTGCAAACTAAAGACCCAGCCATGTATTACTGTCCCAGAGGACACAGTGAGGGAACTCCAGTGTGAACCTTCCCCAAAACCTCACTGCAGAGACACTCAGAACCAGCAGGGGGCACTAAGGAAACAACAGGTAGCCCAGGAAAAGTAGGGGGCACTTTAGAGCCTGGAAGTTCTAAACCATGCTACTTGCCTTTAAATGTTAGAACCTGTATTTCCCCTCTCCAGACCAAAAGGAGTCCACTCGAGGTTGTACCCTATTAAACTTCCTGTTTGTTCACACACCAGAACCAACAGATTTTCCCCGCAAATCATCAAGGTTATACATTGCTTCTTGTCAGAAAAATTGACATTCCATAATATTTTCCCATATATATATATTAATACATAATATATATATAAATATATGCATGCAAACAAGTTGACAAGGTGGAATTTGAGATTCCTGTTGGAAAAGGGGTACCAAAGGAGGTAGCAGAGTGTTACCTGGTCTCCCAGGCCTATGGTACAAATGGAAGTTCTCAGTCATGATAGGTGGAGGGTGGCAACACTTCACTGATTC
>NC_051075.1:80940621-81000113 GCF_004664715.2 Peromyscus leucopus
AGCTGCAGCAAAACATGAGAGGTGAGGTTATGACTGATAATCCAGGTGCTGGAGAAGCAGCTCAGTGGTTAGAAGGATTATTGTTTCCGACACTCACATTGGTCTCCTCATATCCACCTGTAAATACAAAGGACTGAGAACCCTCTTTGGCCTTCATTAGCACTGCAATACACAGAAGCATATACGCATAATTAAAAATGAAACATTTGAAATATTCACTTCCAGTGGTGGGAGTTACCTCAGTGTGAGAGTTCGTGTATAGTATAAATGAGGCTTTGATTCAAATGTTAATATTTCAGAAATACATTCCTCATTTGATTATAAATATTCTGTTTGAATCATCTGTATTCCTATTAAAGTTTAGGACACTGTTTGTCTCATCCAAGAGATCAGTTTCATTTTTCTTCTTAAGGACAATTCATTTCTATTACATGTCAGAGATCTGAGTCATCATGATAACACATAGCTCAGGGGATATCGAGTTGAAAAGTGATGGCCACATCAGCAGCCATCATTCTAACCTCCATCTCTGATAGGAATCCTTCATCTTGGCCAGCGCATGTGGGCAGAAGAGGCTGCATAAAGCTAACACTCTAATCACCAGACAAAAAGAAATTAAATCTTAAAAGACAAGTTACTGTCTAACCATAGTATAAATGTCATTTACTGAAGGAAATAATGAAAACAAGTGTTGTGAACAGGAATAGGAAGGTGTTCCTGTGCTGTGTAAATGGTTTTCGAGGTTCCTCAAAGAATTACATTTTTTGAGACCATGTGACCAAGCAATTTCGCTTCTGTGTGAGTAGTTACAGGAAGTGACATTTTCAATTAAAATAGTTTATCGAATTTCCATGATGATGTCAATATCCCACTCCTGCACTGTCTCTCACTGATGGGTTCTCTGTAAGTGAAGTCTGAGGTGTGAGGTCTTACAAAGACACCCTCAGTAAATTGTGCTTATGGTTCTCATATCCCATGATCTTCCACTTATGTTGGTCAGCATGGCAACTGTCCATGAGTAAAAGTGGTTCAGAAGTTACATTGGATACCTTTTAAAAATATATTGTTTGAGGTAATGTGGGCATATAATAATCTATGCATACTAATATGTACATTTTGAAGAGTTTTCAGGTAAGTTATCAGGTAATGTTATCTAAAAATTTTACATTATTATATTATATGAAAATATTATGCTGTTAGACAGAAAAATAGTCATTGTTTCCCGGAAGCCCCTTTCATTATTACCTCATATGATTATGTTAGCCAACTTTGAGAATATTTACTTACAATGAGTGTGCTCTTGATGTGTTCACTCACTAATCATTGGACATTGGTCGTTGTGCCACTTGTACAGACATTGACCGGATTTTCCTAATGTAAGCAAATTTTCCTGGCCACTCTATTTTCCGTACTAGTGAATTGATTTTTTTCAGGCTTTCACTTTCAGCCTACCTATGTGTGTCATCAAAAGTGAGGAATCTCTATTAAGGAGCACCTTTGTATCCCACCTTGTTGAAAATCAGCATGTGCCATGTATATATTAATTAAGTGTATTTTTAACACATACATGAAACATGAAAATCATGAATGTTGCCACCTCCACCTGTCAGAGAACTTCCAACTGTCCCATAGGCCTGGAAGGCCCAGGTGACACCTTGCTACCTCTTTGGGATCCCTTACCAACAGGAAATCCACAAATCCCCACCTATCGTCAACTTCCTTGGACACTCTGACATGAAGGTCTAGGATTTCTCATAATGCACAAAAATACATGTCTTCTGAAGGAATTATAGGATGTGGACACTGAATACTGTTTGCAGGCTTGGTCAGTACCAATTATATTTGAGAACTCACCTGGGACACCTCCAAGAACCAAGTTTTCTTAAATTGAATAGTCTGCAAACTAAAGACCCAGCCATGTATTACTGTCCCAGAGACAGTGAGGGAACTCCAGTGTGAACCTTCCCCAAAACCTCACTGCAGAGACACTCAGAACCAGCAGGGGGCACTAAGGAACAACAGGTAGCCCAGGAAAAGTAGGGGGCACTTTAGAGCCTGGAAGTTCTAAACCATGCTACTTGCTTTAATGTTAGAACCTGTAGTTTCCTCTTCCAGCCAAAAGAGTCCACTCGAGGTTGTACCCTATTAAACTTCCTGTTTGTTCACACACCAGAACCAACAGATTTTCCCCGCAAATCATCAAGGTTATACATTTGCTTCTTGTCAGAAAAATTGACATATAATGTTCCATATATATATATATATATATATATATATATATATATATATGCAAACAAGTTGACAAGGTGGGAATTTGAGATTTCCTGTTGGTAAGGGGTACCAAGGAGGTAGCAGAGTGTTACCTGGGTCTCCCAGGCCTATGGTACAAATGGAAGTTCTCAGTTCAATGATAGGTGGAGGGTGGCAACATTCATGATTTTTGTTTCACATGTTTGTTAAAAATATATATTAATTAACATATATATGTCTCCCATTAATTCCACTCAATGCATTATATATATATGTGTGTGTGTGTGTGTGTGTGTGTGTGTGTGTGTGTGTGTGTGTTTGTGTGTGTGTGTGTGTGTTTACATTTCAACAGGAAGCTACAATTTATGACACTTCTTAATTGTGAGTTTATCAAGTATGCTTAGGAATTTAGAGTAATCTGTAATTTGGGAGGTTTTTTTTTGTACATATGATGGAAAAATCTACTACTCCTCTGAACTAATGTTACCTTCATAAGACACCTTGAAAACTTTAATACTCATTATTTCCTTCTAAACCAAGAAGACTGAAAAGAGTTCACTTTGTTATCATGTTTGACAAATTACATTTTTATATATTTCCCTCTTGGTAAAACTTACATTTCATTTCAATGTCCCAAGGAATGGTTCCTCTGCAGGTGCGTCATGATCCCTCAGAACACAGAATTCTCAGCCACCAGTGTGCACATCCTAGCTGATGTCAGCTCCAGTCCTGGTCCCATCTCTTAGCAGTTTTTCCCATAAACAGCTACAGTGACACCAGCAGTGTTGATGAGGATTTGGAGACAGAATTGACTACATTCCTGTAATCCTGATATCAGGACTCATAGCAGTGAATTGAACGACTCCACATAATGTTGAAAGCAACAGACTGACTGCCATGTTACCCAGGGTCAGGTGAGGGTCAGTATTTCTGGCTGCTAGGGGCATGGGATGAGCAGGGAGAAACTTTAAATGAGTTGGTTAGCCCTAAAATATATCAAAGCCAATAACTAGAGGTTCTAATTCTCCAGCATTTCCATTTTGACCAAGAAAATATACATATTGATATTGAGATTCTAACACTATGTCCCAAAGGACCATCCACACACATCCTTATTAAGTAAATTATTAAACAAATAAGTACAAGTATCCTCGCTTGAAGTACCACAGAAGAACCAATAGTGCATGGAGAGTCCCTTGAAATTCTCTGCTCTTGATTATGTTTTGTGATTCATTCCAGTGAGTTAAAAAGGAAAAGAGCCAGGTGATATGAGTGCAGAATCCTGGCACTGGTTAAAAACACCAGAGTAAGTGCTCTCACAGCATGTGCCCAGATGGTGTGTGACAGGAGCATGTGTATTCCTGGGCTCTCCTTCCCCTCATTCTGTCTGACCATGAGGAAATGTCACCTTGGTGTCAAGTGTTAAATAGACAAATGCAAATAACTATTTTATAAATTATGTATGGACTTTTCTGTAAATAGATTTTATAGCAATCGCTGAAGGATCCCTCCAGCTCCTTGTTGGTCCTGAAGATGGTCCCAGATAAAGTGGCTGAGCCTGATTCAGTCAGAGCAGACATGAAAATAAGATTCATCAGTGCCTGGTAGTCTCAAATCTGTTATGTTCATCTCCCACTTTAAGTTATATTATAACTATTATTACTTTCCAGCTGTTTGAGTGATTCATACACTTCACAATTATTTACTCATCAGGTAAAAATGAAAATATTGATACCTCTAAAGTGTTGTAATTGATGAGAACTCAAGGAACTAAAAAAAATCATAGATACACATTATAATTATGAATCTAGCAGTGGTTTAATTAGTAAGGTAATAAACCATTGTTTACATTTTAGAAATTGAAAATATAATTAAATGGTCCTATAATTTAATAATGTAAAATAAAAATTATACTGTTGACATTTATGAAGATACTCACTAGTGTATTGATGTATCTGAGAACTACCCAAGAGATGTTTATAATGGGTTTATTTCTCTTCTGCCTGGATTTTTAGTAACACTGCTACACTGCAGTACTTACATGGTGCTTGAAACCTATTGTACTTACCCCATCTAACATTGTATTTTCACAAACATGTGCACTGTTGAGTGAGTACACAGTTACTGTTTGGGGTAATACCTCATAAAATCAACTCTCTCCATATATGAAGAGTTTAATATCATATTTATTGTTGTCAATATCCATACAACTCATTGTTTGAATAATCCTGTCAATATAACTGTTTAGACTTCTCACTTTACATCATGCAAGCAAGCCATAGTCAACCTTCCATCAATGTTACTTAACCTGAAGTCTGTTCTTTCAGGTTCCACTTGATAAGAAGTCCCTTTGTTCTCTTGGTGCCTAGCTGTCACTCATAAAATGACCTTGAGGTTCACTCAGCTCAATGTGATATTTAGGCTGTTGTGAACAGAGCTGCAGCTAACATGAAAAGTGAGGTCGTGATTGCTCTTCCAGGCACTGGAGAAACAACATCTCAGTGGCTCAGAGAGCATACTGTTCTTGCAAGGAGATCAGGTTCAGTTTCTGACAGCCACAATTGACAGCTCATAAGCACCTGTAAGTTCACAGGACCCAGTACCCTCCCCTGGCCTTCATGAACATTGTTCTACCTATTATGAGCACTATATTACCCATATAGGAACATATACAGATTATTAAAAGTAAAATATTTCCTTAAAATTGTTCGTCCAATTCTGGGAAGTAGTCTAATTGAAGAGTTCTTGTGTACTATATATGAGACCTTTATTCAAATCGTAACGTTTCAAACACATATTCCTCATTTTGATTAATAAATATCCTGTTTGAATCATTAATCCATGTTTTAAGGTTAGGATACTGTTTGCCACATCGAAGAGAAGCATTTCATTTATCTTCTCAAGAACAATTCATTTTTATCACTTGTCTGAGATGTGAATCCAAAGGATAACTCATAGATCAGACAACACACAAGGGAGAGGTGTTGTCCTCATGGGGAGACGTCTTCCTGCCCTCAATCTGGATTGGGACATTTAATTTGGCCAGTGAATTTAGGTAGAAGTGTTTTCATAAAGCTGACATTTCTAATCAAAAGAGAAATAGAAATTAAATAATAAATAAAATATTGTCTGTAATCAATGGCATGGGTGTCATTTAGTTAAGCAAAGAATGAAATCAAGTGTGTGAAGATGAAAACAGTCTCTTTGCTCTATCAGTGTGAATATGGTTCTCCTACAACATTGACAAATAATGTGCAGGACCCTCAGAGAATTACAGATAAAGACCATGAGACCCAGAAATCTCACTGATGGTGAGTAGACAAAGAAAGTGATATTTTCATTTCAAATGGATTTCTTTTGCATTCCCATATTAATTTTCTGATCCCACTACTGGACTCTGTCTAAAAGGCTGAGGTGTGAAGCTTCATAAAGACACTGTGACTGATTGGTGCTTCAAACTTTCACATCCCTATGGTCCTTCTTCTATGTGTGTGTCATCACCTGGGAACTTGTCCTTGAGTAAAAGTGGGGACAGAATTTATATTAGTTATATTGTTTAAAATAATTTATTGAGGTATTGTGGGCATACAATAATCTCTGTTTTTTAACATGTGTCTTGTTGGGATTGTATGTGAGTAAACATCCATGAAACTACTATACTGTGTGACAGAAAAGCATTCATTGTTTCTCTGAAGTTCCTGTCAGTATTCCCTCATATGATTGTATCAGCCACTTGGGGGCATATGTCCCAACAATGTTTATGCTATATGAATTAGTTCTCCTGGCCTTCTTCCCTTGGAAAGACATCAGTAAAGACAAAGGCCAAGATGTGAAAATTAATAATAATTCTCTGTGTCATTATTAGGGAACTTTTGACCCAAAGAAAAGTGCGTTTACATATGGCATCCAAATTGGGGGCAGTTATTTCCACATAGATCCTGAGAAAGCATTACAAAACTTTCAAACACACAAATACAGAGCCAGACACAGCTTCCTAGTCTCATAGCCTCTCAGGTCAGCCCCAACAAGAAGTGTGCTCCCAGCCACTGCCTGTGGACTTGAGCCAGCCAGTGCCATGTACAGAGCAGGTTTAAGGTTTGGCTCACTCAGTCAGAGAATGCTGCAGGCACACATTAAAGCAGTCCAGACCAAGAAAACCTTTAAAGAAATACGGGAAAAATGGGCATAGGCGGTCATTGAAAAAAAATAGTTCAAAATAATAAAGTAGCTGGATGGTGATGGTGCACACCTTTAATCCCAGCACTCAGGAGGCAGAGGCAGACAGATCTCTGTGAGTTCAAGGTAGCCTGTTCTACAGAGCTAGTTCCAGGACAGGCTCCAAAGTTATACAGAGGAACCCTGTCTCTAGAAAAACAAAATAATAATAATAATAATAATAATAATAATAATAATAATAATAGTAATAAGTAAGGTAAAATCTTTAAAGGAAAAGTAAATAACACAAAAAGGATTAGCCACATAAAGATGAAAAGTACATAGGGCATCTGGATCTTATATGGTGCTTTGTTGACTTTGAATTTTTTAAATGCTAATGTACAAAATTCAGTAGCTGCTGAGACACAATAGATTATGGAAACTGCTAGATTAAGCCAACCTATATATTTTTAAAATGCCTTACCTTCAAAATGAAAGTCAGAAAATGTACTACATTAGAGGAGAGGTTATACCTTTGTTTCAACAGAAAACTAAATGTTATGGTTCTCTTCAAAATTAATGAAGATCAGATTGGGGTGACCTCCTGAAAATCTTGGCTACAAACATGAACAAAACAAGAAAAACTACAACACAGGTAATGTATATGCTGGGCCATCTACATGGGAACAACTCTGAGAATAAATGAGACATAAAAAATCCCATTTGCTACAGCATCCTCATGACTTATTATTACATGCCATCCTTTCATATGGCATTGATAGAGATTTATGTTACAGTTTGGTTATGCAGTCCAAATGGACTAATAAAGTTAACAAATACCTGTAGCTAGAGTTTTCCTACTTTGCCCACAGTCAGGACAAATCTTTGTCACCTGCCAGTCCCACAGCCGCTCAGACCCAACCAAGAAAAACACAGAGACTTATATTGCTTACAAACTGTATGGCCGTGGCAGGCTTCTTGCTAACTGTTCTTATAGCTTAAATGAACCCATTTCTATTAGTCTATACCTTGCCACATGGCTGGTGGCTTAGCGGCGTCTTTACATGCTGCTGGTCATGGTGGTGGCTGCAGTGTCTCCCCTCCTTCTTCCTGTTTCTTTTACCTCCTCAAACACGGAACAAAAAATCATCTTTAGCTGATGTGTGCACACCATACACATCCCATACTTGTGTTAATGCAGATATGTATGTTACCTTTAGTAGTTTGTGTGTCTTCAGACAGGTAGCCTAGGTGATCCATTCTCTCAGAATGCCTCTGTTGTAGTTTCCTCAAAATTCTGCATCCAAAACAACTTCAAAGCTGCTAGCCATGATGGTCCAGGCTCACACTCTATCTAGTCAAGACTTCAGATAAGCTCTACACTTTCCCCTCACACAGAGACTAAACAGAAATTAATACAGCTATCTCTCCCAGAACTTGAATATTATCCCAGGTTTCTCGGGGTCCCTTGAGGATTCTGTCACCCCACACAAAACAGGAAACAGTCTAGAGAACATGATACACATTCCCAAGAGATGGGGTGGGAGATCTTTGGTCATTCAGCAGTTTATGGATGTTTGTCATCATTTAGGTGGGTTGGTTACAAGTTATAATTGATCATGGTCAGGAAAAAAGTTGAACAAAGGAGATTAGATGCACGAATCCCTTTCTGAAGGGAAAAAGAGGGGATATAGTATAGAAATGATGGGATGAAAGGATTGTTTTTTGAATCTACTTTTGAACTAAAAAACAACTACTAACCAGTCTCAAATGTTTTACATTGATATGAATTTTTGTATATTGATACAAATTTAGGGCTATTTTTGTTATGCTGTATTTAAGTTTTTACTCTTGTTTAAGGTATTATGCCTCTGCATCTCAATTAGTAATGTAATATAAATTTCTAGTCAACCTAAAATTAATGAAAAGCCTTGGTTCTAAAATTATATAAATTTGAGAAATGAAAACTAGTCTAACAGAAAACAAAGACCATCATTTGTTGCCTGGTGGAAAGATGAAAATAGTGGAAGGAAGTTTAAAGGAATCAATGTGAGAACGTCAGGATGCACACAAGTGAGTTTGCTGCAAACAGGAAAATGTCTCCAGGCAAACACGGAGTGGTAGACAGATAAGGGATGTCACAATAGAAAGCCTCCTACGGTCTGAGCACACTGCTCTCTCAGCAATGAGCAAAATTCAGAAAAGTCTCAAAAGTTCTCACAGAGAAGAAATTACAACAACCAGTGTAGGCAGATCTGAGCCTGTCCAAGAACCTCATCACAGAGAAGCCATGTCCAACCCAGACAGTGGGTCAGACTGAGATCTTATGTTGAAACTAAACTGCATTTGGAGCTGTTTAATTTCATATTTATAATGAGGAGACATACACATCATGTTCTCATCACACACACACAAAGAGAAGTAAATTAAAAATGATGAAACCTTAAAAAGTAAAAGGTGCCTATGGAGCTGGCACACTGTCAATTTCTGTAACTGTCATCACTGTCTTTGACGACTTATATCTTCTCTGAACACCGCATTCCCTCAAGGGTCCAACTCCAGAGCTTGCTATGGCATGAGACATGCAAATAAGACTTCTCTGTGCTCATGAAAACCAGCCCTGCCCTGACCCTGTAGCTCTGGCAGAGGAGCCCAGCCCTGGATTCTCAGGTCCTCCCACTCAGTAATCAGCAGTGATCAGAGACCAGTCACCATGGACTTGGGGCTGAGTTGGCTTTTCCTTGTCCTTATTTTAAGAGGTAATTTATGAAGATGAGTTATTGTGTGTCTCTATGGACAAGACAAAGAGAAACAATTCGGCTTCAGTGACAGTTTTCTGACCAGAATTCTCTGTTTGCAGGTGTCCAGTGTGAGGTGCAGCTGGTGGAGTCTGGGGGAGGCTTAGTGCAGCCTGGAAAGTTCCTGAAACTCTCCTGTGCAGCCTCTGGATTCACCTTCAGTGACTATGGAATGAACTGGGTCCGCCAGGCTCCAGGGAAGGGGCTGGAGTGGGTTGCATACACTAATAGTGATAGTAGTTACATCCAATATGCCAATGCCGTGAAGGGCCGATTCACCATCTCCAGGGAGAATGCCAAGAACACCCTGTACCTGGAAATGAGCAGTCTGAGGTCTGAGGACACTGCCATGTATTACTGTACCAGAGTCACAGTGATACACTGCTACTGTGAGCTCAGACACAAACCTCCCTGCAGGGAAATCTGGACCAGCAGGGGGCGCGGAGAGCAAAGAGAGCTCAGGGTCCCAGAAGAGCCCACTCAGAGAGGCATAGAGAGCTGGACTCCACTGTGTCTGACCTACCACCTCTCCATAACATACTCAGAGATTCTCGCCACAGGTACAGTAACAGTGTGTAGTAATCCTTGAAATGTCCTAGGTTTATGTACTCAAATTTCAGTTTTCTGTGGAGATGTGTGTGTATTTATTGTAGTGTTTCTGTGTGTGTGTGTGTGTGTGTGTGTGTGTGTGTGTGTGTGTGTGTCTTATCTGTCTGTTTGTGTACATGTTGACATGAGGTGTCTTTGTCTAAAATCTGCACCATATTTTTTGAAATAAGTTCCATCACTCGGTGTGGATCTCATCAAATGCCTAGACTGGACGCTCAGTGAATGCCAATGATCTACATCCCAAAGGTGGGCTTACTGTTTGGCCTCCACACCTACCTCTTTTTGTAGTTATGGAGAACTAACACGGGGCTTTTTTTATGTGCAGAAAGAACTTGAACCACAGAGCTATCTCCATAGTCCCATCATAGATGTTATTAATGCAGGATATACTCTGACTTGAAGGAAATGCAGAGTATCACACAGGGCAAGTGATTGTGTATGGGGACCAGGATCAGATCCTGAAGAAGCAAAGGACCCTTGAGATTATGGAATCCTAGACTCCAAACAAAGATTCAATAAGATTCCATGGTTAGAACATGTACAGGTTCAAGTTAGAGTCAACAAGAAAATCAGCCAGAGTCAGTGAGCAATGAACCCAGATGGCCTTCTGTCTCTGTATTATTCTCACACAGATCATGGGCAACAGACCAGCATAGACCCAGCTGTGGTGCTGGTAATGAAATGTGTGAGAGGCTCCAGCACTGAGAAGTGAGGCCAACGTAGCCAGTGACACTTACTGAGCTTCAGTTAGCCCCAAACAGCTTCTTACCCACTTAATGGGTTCATGTCATTTCTTTTCCTCTTTTCTATTTATTTGTTAGAGTTTAGCTTATTTATACAATTTCAGCAGAATTTAAAGGGTATAATGAATTTTCTTTTAACATATTAATCCCTTTTCTTTCCTCCAGGCTTCTGTTGGTCATATGTACACTGCTGTCCCAGAAGATGGGGTGAAATACCTTTGTCTAATTCTGAACTGGGGTTTTTATCTGAAGCTCAGATGTACTCAAGTTGTGGACCTTACAGGAACCAGAATAAAGCATTCTTCATGACGGGATCAGGGATGATAGGAGTGGCATTATGTAAGAGTAGGTAGGGACTGGAAGGCAGGAGATGAGGTTTGTTTAATCAAAGCATAATGTTACCTTGAAACTGATCTTGGTTGTTCAGATTGTCATGGCGTTGGGTTGCTGTGATGATGGCACAGGTGTGTTTGCAACACACTGATGACCTGTGAGTTCTAGAGCAATGGCATGGAGAGGGCTTTGTATTCACAGTTTCAATCATTAGGCAGATATCTGGAAGATGCTGACAGGAGCCACAGATGCTTCCATAAAGTGATTCCACCTTCTCTGTCCTGCTTTGCCTGCTTCAGCTACATCTACACATGTGAGGAAAATGCTCCTAAGGGGTAGCTGAGGCTAAAACATTATGCCCACAACGCTTCATGACCAAAACTGCACTGGACTAGCTAATAAATGGATAACTGGAAACTGTGGTCCAGACAGGCTGATGCCTGAGATTGACAATTTCTGTGATTTCTTCTAATTTTCCAACCGATTTAGCTTAACAGATTCTAAAATATTTGGTAGTGCATATCTGATGAGAGTCAAACACCAAAATTCTTATAACTTCTCTACATTTGTAATGTAGATGTGCATCCTTGGAGACCAATGCACAGGAAAGACTCCAGGAGCTGAGAGCACAGGATGGAAGATTGAAATACAAAAGCAAATGAAGAAAGGAGGCAATTGTTACTAAATTCCTGTGTTTCCAAGAGAGGTCCCATAATCAGGCTGAGTAGTCCACAAGACAAGTTCTCATCACATGACCCATCTCCCTGTCTTGACTCTGAACAGCTAGGATTAGTCATTAGACAAAGACATCTGAGAATATGCTCATCACAATTGTGAGTTCAGACATTGCTTCCCTACAGAACATTCTACACAAGCATAGGACACCTCAGATCTCAGGTGCTCAGGATTTTATCTGGTGACCAGGGACATGTCATGCCTATGGTTGGTAATGCTGTAACATGGGGTTCCATCTTCATCCTTAGAAATCCTCTTAAGAAACTTGATGATGTCATAGTCTGTGAAAATCTCAGGTAGTTCAATTTCTCACACAACATTATTTCCCTATGGAGGGTCTAAGTTACACATTTGACATTGTCCCTACTGTTTGGTAGCTTGGGGGTCCATGGAAATCAAACTCAGCATATTTCAGCAAGTATCTAAATCTGAATTGTGGTGAGTGTTGAGTTACGTGAGGATCAAGACATTTTAAGTCATCTATGTATTATCCTTTATCTTGAACAAATGTAAAATAGTTACACGTTACCTGAATTAACAATGTAAAGATGGGCTAGAATATGACATAAACTATGTTTCAGACACCTAGTGCAATTCTATCCCAAAATAAGTTACAAGTAGCCTTTGCTTTTTACAAATTCAGGTTTGAATGTTCAGGTACTTGATAAAATTATTTTTCACTGTGAAATATCAAGAATAATCCTCTTTCAATATTACGTGAAATGTACAGCTTTCTGAAAATCTGAGTAGTGATCTGTGTTGATGTCAACCATGCTCCTTGAACCTACCCATTCCCACAGCCCCTTGGACCCAGGTAAACACACAGAGGCTTATATTACTTACAAACTGTATGGCCTAGTGGCTCAGGCTTATGGCTAGCTAGCTCTTATACCTAAACTCAACCCATAACTCTTAATTTATATTGCCACATGTTCCATGGCTTTACCTGTGTCCCATTACATGTTGCTCCTTGGGTGGCTGGCTCGAGTCTCTCCTGACTCTGCCTTTATTCTCTCTCTTATATTTCCCACTTATCTCTAAGCTGTTTTGTCATAGGCCAAAACAACTTTATTTATAGCCAATGAGAGAAACACATATTCACAGCATAAAGAAAGACATCCCACATCAAGGGTCCATTCTGAAAGAAATGGCCAAATGAAAGCCATTAGAGCTGCCTCTATTGGGGAAAGTAATGAACCAATATTACAACCCTGGAGGGACATTACTGCAGCAATCAAAAATGTAAAAGGTGCAAAAATTAATTTGATTTCTCATTTGACTCTCCTATTTGCCCACATCCAATGGGATTTCTCTTCACACTAAGGAGGGCTACAAACCATACCAGGTGTGTCTAAACCTGTTTAAAAGCTGTGACAATTCAGACACACGGCTCCAAAATTTAGAATGGCACATGAAAACACTAGCCAGAAATACAACTGGGTGTAACACACTTATATTTTATATTTTCACAAAAGTAAAAACCAATATTGAACGAAATGCATGCTCTATGTAAGTGTATAAAATAAAATAAAATAAAATAAAATGCAGTGTGCTGAATCTTTAAAACATATAATCACTTTATAGGACATGGTTTTTTTAATTCTATCATTCTTTTGATATCTACCAATATTTTAAATCTACCCTGAGCATATCCTTCCCTATGAGCCCTGGTCCAGAGAACATATTTAGCAGGAAGATATGAAAAAATGCATCCCTGTGCTCCTGAAAAGCAGTTCAGCTCTGACCCTGAACTTCTGTCCAACAATCTCAGGCCTGAATTCCCAAGTCATGCCATTCAGTGATGAGCACTCATGACAGAACACTCACCATGGAGCTGGGCTGAGCTAGGTTTTACTTCCTTCTCTTTTCCATAGAGATTTATGAAGAACAAAGGACACTGAGTGTGAGAGGTGACATTGGTGAAAAAGAAGGTAACTATCTGCCACTGTTTTCCGACCAGAATTCTCTGTGTTTACATGTGTCCACAATGAAGTGCAGCTGGTAGAGTCTGCGGGGGGGGGGGGGGGCTTATTGGAATCTAGGACATCCCAAAAAGACTTGTGCATGACATATGGATTCACCTTTGGTGATTTGTACATGCACTGGTTCTGTCAGGCCCCAGAGAAGGAGCTGGAGTTGTTCTCACATGTTAGTTATGGTGGCATTGTAGTAAAATACAGTGTAGAAGTGTAAAAGACCAATTTACCATCTCTAGCAATAATTCCTAGAGCACTGTGTACCTGCAAATGTACAGTCTGAAAGCCAATATCACAGCATGTATTATTGTGCAAAAGATGCACAGTGAGGAGCCTTAAGTCTGAGACTAGATACAAAACCTCCTGCCTGTGTCCTCATGAACACAGGGGGACAGGGAGGAAAGGGACAGATTGGAGTCACCTTGAACAAAAGCAGAGGGGCATGAGGATTGGACTTCTTTGGCCTCCTCTGCACATCACAGAACAGATTTCCCAGGGAGCTCCTCAAGTGTGGAGTGTAGTTGTGTTTGACTTGTATAAATATAAAACAGTGTTTTCCAATGTAATTTATATTTTTAAGTGCAGGATGCACTCGGTCGGGCCTGAACAAGATGGAGAACATCACACAGATCAGAACTGAATCTATTGTGGACAAGAGAACGTGATCCTGAGGCCTTACAGGGACCCTGAAGAGTGTTCCCTCTAGACTCGGCAGAGCCTTGGTGGGGTTTCTTAGTTGGTGCAGTATAGGATTAAGGTTGGAGTAAACAGGAGGTTAGGCAGAGGCATTGACCCATGAGTCCTGATGACATTCACTCTCACCATTATACTCAAACAACAGGTGAAACTCAAAACAAATTTTTACCAAGGATTCTTGCTTATAAAAATTTATGTTGAAAGTCATTGATGCTGCATGAAGACTAGAACAATACATATGGTGACTACAGCTGGACCTCAGTGAGGTGTAGGCATCTCCTTGCCTATTCATAACATAAGGTGTCTTTGTGCCCCAAGAAAGCTGTTGGATCACATTGTTGGTTGGAGTTCACAGGATCTCCTGTGATGGTAGGGGATGCCTGGTATGAGAATCATTTATCTTTTTATCTCTCCTTTTATGTATAGGGACCTTGATTTGGGTCTTCCCAATGTTGCTGAGGAGTTGAAGTTCCACGAGAATCTGAGCATGTGTTTATCACAAACAGTGACACAGACTTGGGGGAGTGGCTCTTGAAGAAAAAGCAATAAGATGCAACTGACTCCATGGTTCATGCAATACAGGTCAAGCTTTAAAGGACTTCAATTCATGATAGAAAGGAGCTATTGCTGGTCAACCAGTTGCTCACCAAAACAATGAAGTAGGAGGTCTTTAATGTTCTATGCTGGTGGAGTTTTAATAATGTGCACTATTCGGAACACTTTTACTCATCCTGTTTTTTGAAAAATCACATACATATGCAACATATCTTGGTCATAGCCACACCCAGCACTCCCTCTAATTCTCTCAACTCTGGTCCTCCTACAATATTTTTCTCCCAAATTCATATCCTTTTTTATTTTTAACATACTATATCCAAATACTGCTGCTCATATGCAAGTGGGTATAATCATACAAAAATAACCATCCAATAGCCACATACTCCCCAAAAGTAATTCTCAATCCCCCAGCAGCCATCATTGAATGCAGAGAGTCTATGACACATCAGTGCTAAGAATAAGCAACTGTAAGTGCTTCTCCACAGACAGAATACTGTTTCGACCTGGCATAGCCCCCACCTCTCTGTCCCTCCTTCTTCCTTCCACCAAAGCTCAAATAACGTCATCAAAGAATGGATGACAATAATGTAAGCACCAGAGAATGAGGAAGAGTGATGTGAGATCCTGCCCTCTGGACAGGATATGTCCATTGCACACACAAACTCTCAGTAGCTATGGTTCCCTACACAAGAGCTGCACAAAACAAAGCCATTTAAACATATTAGCATAGAAAGAAGTGGGGCTGCAAAAGCCTTACTAAATGAGATCCTCATGCTTTTTAATGATTTGACAATGTTTAAAACTAAAGACATATTTTATTATTATTTAGAAACTTTCTATTCATTTTACATATCAACTACAGATACCCTCCTACCTTCTCCCATCCCCCATGATAACCCTCCAACCTACACCCCATTTTGACCTCCTCCAAGGCAAGGTCTCCTCTGGGAATTCAGCAGAACCTGGTACATTCAGTTGAAGCAGGTCCAAGCACCTCCTTCCTACACCAAGGCTGTACAAGTTGTCACACCTTAGGCACTGAGCTCCAAAAAGCCAGCTCATGCACCAAGGACAGATCCCAATTCCCCTGCCTGCAGTTCCCCCAAACAGTTCAAGCTAAACAACTGTCTCCCATATCCAGAGGGCCTAGTCCAAGAACATGGGGGCTCCTCAGCTATTGGTAAACAGTTCATGCATTTCCAATAGTGTGGCTGGTCATCTCTGCGTGTTTTCCCATCATGATCTCAGGGTGCTATGGTGATATCTTATTTGTACTGAAATGTGATTTTAATTTTATGTTAATAAATAAAGTTGCCCTGGGGTCAGAGCTATTAGAGCCATAGCAAGAGCGTGGTGGTTAGAAGAGCTAGGTAGATTTCTGTGTGTTCAGGGATGCAGCCAGTATTGGAGACATATGCCTTTAAGACCTGGAGGGCGGTACTTACAGGCAGTGACGAGGCAGTCATGTGGTTGGGTTTACAACCAATGAGAAGGCAGAACAGACTATTTAAAGACAAACAGGAAGAAGCTCTCTCTTGGGGAAGTTAGGAGCACTGCAGGAGGTAAGATTTTATCTCTGAGCTCTGACCTCTTGGCTTTCTCTTTTACATTGGCTCTGTGTTTCTTATTTTAATAAGACGATTGGTTACATCTACATCTGGCGCCCAACGTTACAAGAATCCATTAAAAACTGCTTGGGGCTGGCTCCCTAGCCCGAGCAGCCGGCTCCCTAGTCGGAGCAACCGGCTCCCTAGCCCCGGCCCAGGTCTGCTTGGCCTCAGGCCGGAATGTGAGCTGCTTGTTTAAAGCCAGTGCTACAAACAACTCAGGCCTGCCCTGCCAAACAGGGCCCCTGCCTGTAAGCCAAGCCTTGACTCAGCTCAAGAGGGAACAAGTGGCTGGATTTAAGCTTTCACTTTCACTTTCGCTTTTGCTTTTGCTGTCTCTCTGTCTTTGTCTCTGTCTCTGTCTCTGTCTCTGTCTCTCTCTCTCTCTCTCTCTCTCTCTCTCTTTCTCTGGATTCACACCTAGGACACTAGGTGGCTGTTTTGAAATTGGCTCGGATTTCTACTGTTCTACGCAGATTTGGTAAGTCATAAAGGAAACTATTTAAACGACAAATTTTTTCAACATTAAAAAAAATGGGTTTTCTGTGTACATTGGAAGAAAATTGGGTTTTGTTTGAAATTTTAGGCAGTCTGACAATGGAACAACTATATGAGAAGATTAATGTTGATCGAATTATGCAGTTTATCACCATGCTTATTCTCATTTTACTATTTAAAAAGAGAGTCGATTTAAGTGCCAGGATAACAGCTTTAGAAAAACTTGTTAAACCTGTAAAAATTCAGACAGAAGAAATTAACAGTGAAGTTGGTTCAAGTTTGGATCATAAGGTTACAGAAAGAAAGCCTGTTTTCACACAGTCACCCTTAATTTATCCTGTAACCGTACAGCAGATGCCTGATCAAATGGCTACACAAAATATTTGGGCTCCAATTGAACTGATGGATTTTAAAATGTTTAAGGAGGCAATAGTATCTTATGGCATGCATTCCCCATATGTAAAGCAAATGTTAAACTCTTGGTCAACATATAATAGGATTGTACCACAGGACTGGGGGGACCTTGCACAAGCTGTTCTGGAACCCAGCCAGAGACTTCAGTTTCTAACGTGGTTTAAGGAGGAAGCTAGAAAAGTAGAAAAACAATGGAGGGATAAAGGAATACAAGTTTGTCAGGATCAGCTTATTGGAGAAGGCCAATATGCTTCAGTACAAACACAATGTTTATATGATGTTCAAACCCTAATTTTATGTCGAACAGCAGCCTTGAATGCATGGGACAGAGTTGAAGAACCAGGAAAAAAACCTGAGTCATTCACAAAGGTTATGCAAGGCCCAAAAGAATCTTTCACAGATTTTTTTAGAAAGACTGGCTTCAGCAGTACACAGAATGGTCTCAGAATCAGAAGCTAGTAAGGCAATAATTGAAGCTTTGGCAATTCAGAATGCAAATGCAGCATGCAAAAGAATAATCAGGCCGTTAAAGGCAAGATCTGCACCTTTGGAAGATTGGATTAGAGAAACAATTAATGTTGAGGCTGATGAGCATGATGATACATGGGTAGGAGAAGTAATTTCAAAAGGTTTGAGGAGTGTTAGATGTTTTGGGTGTGGAAAGCAAGGACATTTTAAAAGGGACTGTAGACAGGTCATTCCTAGAAGCAATGTTTCTTCAAGGAACAATGGCAACAGAATGCCCCTTCCTTCTGGAGTATGCAGAAGGTGTGGTAAGGGAAAACACTGGACCAACGAATGTAGATCAACAAAGGACAGACAGGGTAATCCTTTGCCTCAGTTTTCGGGAAACTCCCGGAGGGGCCTCATGCAGGCCCCCATAGCAAAACCAGTTCAAACCTTTCCTGCAGCTGTAGAGGAAATCCCTGCTCTGAGCGATTAAATAACCAAATGACTATTGGAATAAATCATGCTGGTCAGGATGATGAAACAGAGAGAATAGAAAATTCAGGAGAAAACATAAAGAAAATTTTTTGGCAAACTTCTATTAATGAACAGAGACCAAAATTAACGATAAAAGTAAATGGTGTTTTGTTGTCTGGTCTGGTAGACACAGGTGCGGACATTACCATAATTGCACCAGAATTTTGGCATCCAGCTTGGCCTTTTCAGGAGGTAAACGTTCAACTGTTAGGAATTGGGACATTATCTCAGGTGAAACAGAGTGCAGGATGGCTGGAATGTATAGGTCCAGAAGGACAGAGAGGAAAATTAAAACCATATGTGGCTAACATAGCTATGAACCTGTGGGGTCGAGACTTGTTGCAACAATGGAATACTCAGATTAAAATCCCTCCAATCTCAGAAGCAAATCATAAACTAGCACATGTTTCTGAGAGAAATATTAGAAGGCATTATTTTGAGTGGTCACCAGCCATCCATATTATACAGGAACAGGGCACAACAACTGATAATCTTTGAAAAATACCAACAGATCTACCTTTAAAATGGTTAACAGACAAGCCTGTATGGGTTCAGCAATGGCCTTTAACAACAGAGAAACTCCAGGCTTTAGAAGAGCTAGTAGAAGAACAGTTAAATGCTCAGCATATTGAACAGTCAACCAGCCCTTGGAATTCTCCTGTATTTGTTATTAAAAAGAAATCTGGTAAATAGAGAATGGTAACAGACCTTAGAGCAATTAACAAAGTAATTCAGCCAATGGGCTCTCTACAATCTGGAATTCCTTTGCCTACTCTGTTACCAAAAGGATGGCCTCTCATAGTTATTGATTTAAAAGACTGTTTCTTTTCAATACCCTTACAAGAAAAAGACAAAGAAAGATTTGCTTTCACAGTGCCTACTTATAATAATTCTCAACCGGTTAAAAGATTTCAATGGAGGGTCCTCCCACAAGGAATGTTAAATAGCCCAACTCTGTGCCAATATTTTGTACAACAGCCATTGGAAGTGATACGTAAAAAATTTCCTAAATCTATAATTTATCATTATATGGATGATATTTTACTAGCTGACTCAAATGCAGATACTTTAGAAAGAATGTTTGAAGAAGTAAAGAAAATTTTGCCTTGCTGGGGATTACAAATTGCTCCTGAAAAGATACAAAGAGGAGATTCTATTAATTATTTAGGATATAAAATAGAGCTACAAAAAATTAGGCCCAAAAGGTGCAAATTAGGAGAGATAGACTACAGACTCTTAATGACTTTCAAAGATTATTTGGAGATATTTCTCATCTACGAACTATTGTTGGGGTAAAAAATGATGAACTGACTAATTTGTTCAAAACCTTAGAAGGTGACAAGGACTTAAATAGTCCAAGAGAATTATCACCTGAAGCTGAGAAAGAATTGGGCTTGGTAGAAAAGAAAGTACATGAAGGGCACGTGGATCGTATTGATCCAAAGCTGGATTGCATTTTGGTTATTTTACCTTCTAGGCATTCTCCTACTGGAATATTAATGCAGAGGGAAGATATTATATTGGAATGGATATTCTTACCAAATAAACCAAATAAAAAATTAAAATCTTATGGGGAAAAAATCTCTGACTTGATTTGGAAAGGAAAATTGAGACTTCGTCAATTAGCAAGAATAGACCCAGCAGAAATTGTCATACCTTTAACTAAGGAGGACATTGAAAAATTATGGACAGAAAGTGAACCGTGGCAAAGAGCTTGCAGTAATTTTTTGGGAGAAATTAACAGCAAATATCCCAAAAGCAACAGAATTGATTTTATAAAGAGAGCTGATTGGATCTTGCCTCGAATTGTACGGCAAAAACCCATATCTGGAGTTCGTACATTTTATACAGATGCCAACAAACAAGGAAAGGCAGGTTACAAATCAGAAAATTTAAGTAAAGTGGTTCAAAGACCTTATAATTCAGTGCAAAAATCAGAATTGTATGCTATTCTGTTAGTATTAATGGATTTTTCAGAACCTCTCAACATAGTAACTGACTCTCAGTATGCTGAAAGAGTGGTATTACATATTGAGACTGCAGAATTTATCCCTGATGCTTCAGAATTAACTTCACTATTTATTTAATTACAAGATACCATCAGGAAAAGGAATCATCCTTTATATATAACTCACATCAGATCTCATACTGGTCTGCCAGGCCCTTTAGCACAAGGCAATGATGAGATTGATAAATTATTGATAGGAAAAGTACAGGAGGCCTCAGAATTTCATAAAAAACATCATGTCAATAGTAAAGGTTTAAAAAAGGATTTTTCCATAACCTGGCAACAAGCCAAAGAAATAGTAAAGAAATGTCCTACTTGTTCCTTCTATAATCAAACGCCATTACCAGCTGGATGTAACCCAAAGGGTACTCAGAGGAATGAAATCTGGCAGATGGACGTGTTTCACTTTGCAGAATTTGGAAAATTGAAATATGTACACCACACCATCGATACTTATTCAGGATTTCAATGGGCAACTGCTCTGAGTTCTGAAAAAGCTGATTCTGTAATCACTCATTTGCTAGAAGTTATGGCCATCATGGGTATACCTGCACAAATCAAAACTGACAATGCTCCATCATATGTCTCTGTTAAAATGAAACAGTTTTTTGCTTATTACAATATAAAGCATATTACAGGCATACCACATAATCCTACAGGTCAAGCAGTTATAGAAAGATCAAACAGAACTCTAAAGGATATGCTAAATAAACAGAAAGGAGTAACAAAAACCCCCAGAAATAGACTGCATAATGCTCTATTAACTTTGAATTTTCTGAATGCCAATGAGAAAGGAACAACAGCTGCAGAGAGACATTGGGTAATAGAAAAAACTACAGAATTAAATCAGCCTATATACTTTAAGGATGTGCTGACCTCAGAATGGAAACCAGGGTATGTATTACATTGGGACGAGGTTTTGCTTTTGTTTCTACAGGAGAAGATAAGCTGTGGGTACCATCAAAATTGATAAAGGTTCGATTTGAACAAGAGAAACCTCTTAATTAGAGGAAATGATAGTTTATCAAGCAGCATGAACATCCAATTTAAACTAACTTGTACCAGTAACACATGCCTTTTCATTTAATCAGATAATAACTTGCCAAAAGGGAACATCCCCAAAATTAGTCTTGGGGAAAGGTTTTTGTTTTTGTCTTTTAGGAGAATGATGGTTAAGGAATCTGAAGAACACAAGACAAAAGAGACAACTGAAGAAAAGGGACAAATCATCTATCCCAGGAAACAGAGTGAAACGGCGTATGGGTATATATTATCTAAAAACTTTTATGTCTTCTTAAGTGTTTGTTTCTGCTTTTCTCTAAAGATTTAACACTATTGGTCTTCTAATAGTCCCAGTTCAATTAAAATTTAAAGCTGACTTTGGAGTTGGAGAATGGCTCTCTCCTTCTTTAAACTCAAGCATGTTGTTAAAATGAAAATACAAACTCCCTGTATCATGCCAGAATAAAAGAGCCATTTTCTGTTATGGGACAGGACAAAAGCCAAATTAATTAAGGGACTATTCTATTACTAATCTCAACTCTTTGATTCTATTCTGATTCTTTAAACTTTTCTTAAAGTATAAATTTTATATCAAAATTTACAAGATTAATATATATACATTTTAACCTTTGTTAAGATATGAATGGTCATATAGATTACTAACTAATTCTAGAAAAAAGGCTTCAATTAGCTGCATATATATGTCTTTGTGTTCCAGTCTCTTATCAGTTTTCTGCAGGAAATCACGGCCAGGCCTAACATCAACTGAAGTCTCCAGGAAGAAGATGGGGCCCCACAACAACAACAATTCCACGTGGACAATATTAATATCACTAAGGTGACAAACATCATCTACAGATCAGCTTTGAACTACAAGGTGCTCAGAGCAATTTTGATATGACTAGCTGAGATGATCCAGTCTCAAAGACTACTTGAATAAGGACTTGAGATAAACCCTGAACTTTGGCATTATACACAGACTGGATAATAATGAAGGATATAGTTACCTTTCCTAGAATTTGACACTTAACCTAAATTTTTCTTTCAGGATAAAGATAACTTCATCCATACCCAGCAGGAAGCAATTTTAAGAATATGACACCCACAATCCCAAAGAAGTGGTGTGGGGTGGATGGTTTTTTTTTTGGTCTTTTTAATGGGTTTTGGGTCTGGGATAATTTTCATTATTTAGGGGGGTAGGTTACAAGTTGTTGTCAAGGGTTAGGAAAAAGGCTAAGCAAAGGAGATTAGATTTAAGGTTCTTGTTTAAAAAAAAAGAAAAAGAAAGAAAGAAGAGAAAAGAAAACGACAATTACTAGTTTTAAATACTTTACATTATTACCAACTATTAGGATATAAAGAAATGAAAGTTAGTAGTTAGACATTACAATAGAAATTGCAGTCATATTGGATATGTTTTAAAAATTGAGCAGATATATTTTAGACAGGTCATCTTCAAACCCTTCAGAGATCTACCGAATATGGCATTTAAAATGTTTTAATAACTTAGAAATTTTTCTTTTTTGAGACATGTCGGCTCCTGGCAGTACCAATCTACTTCAGAGAAAATATGGGCATTGAAGGAACTGCATATGGAGTTAACTTTCATTGTGGCAAAAGTTAGCCACTGGACAACAAAGTATCCTCGAATCAACAGAACAAAATGGACAGACAGAACACTAAACAAAGGACTACCGATTCCTGCCAAAACAAGTGTGGTTATGGCTTTATCAGAAGCATCTTCTGAGGCCAGGACAATATGGCACCATCCCTGAAGTGGCCTTCACAATCCGGAAAAGGTACAGTGCTCTTTTCTTAGAAGGCAGCTGAACAGGCAGTGGGCTGATGGCTTCTGTTGTGCAATGGAACAGCAACTGAAAGCTCATGCCTCTCAACAGTAGACTGGCATTTAATAGAGGGATGTGGAGAAGAAGGGGATGCTGAGATGAAGCCATATATACACAGCCAAGAAGAATGGACAGCTGAATTCAAAAACTGTCAACAATTTCCAGAATTTAAAATCCTGAATCATGACATGACACTAGTGGAATTCAGGTGTTTCTGGTACATGGACTGCTCTCACCCAATGTGAGGTTGAACTGTTGACCTTGTGTACAACCTACTTCACAAATGAGTCTGTCAGATACGATAAGCCTATAGGCTGAAGATGATGCCCCAACACTGCGAAGAAACCTCAGGTGACTGTCCAGGCAGCTGGCTGTTTCTGTCAACTCACAAAATTTTTGGAAGTTGCTTTTGTGCACTTCCTGTTTTTATTTTTGTTAGCTAATATTATTTCCTTCTTGAGTCTCTGAGGGAGTTGAAGATTAGTTAGTTATAGTTGAAGATAAATTAGGATAGAAAGTGAATTAGATACATTTTGGACTTACTAAAATAGGATAGATAAGGGAGTTATTTTCTCTGATTTGTCAAATACAAATGGACTAGACATTGTTTAGGTATTTGTTACTTGTATATATTGTATATAGTTATTGTACTTTTGTATATAGTTTTTCTTTTGTTAGTTATAACCTTTTGCCTTTTTTCTTTTTATTAAAATAGAAAAGGGGAAATATGGTGATATTTTATTTGTACTGAAATGTGATTTTAATTTTAAGTTAA
This sequence comes from Peromyscus leucopus, assembly GCF_004664715.2. Taxonomy (NCBI): domain Eukaryota; kingdom Metazoa; phylum Chordata; class Mammalia; order Rodentia; family Cricetidae; genus Peromyscus; species Peromyscus leucopus. The sequence goes on from NC_051075.1 coordinate 80,964,610, forward strand.
TAAATAAAGTTGCCCTGGGGTCAGAGCTATTAGAGCCATAGCAAGAGCGTGGTGGTTAGAAGAGCTAGGTAGATTTCTGTGTGTTCATGGATACAGCCAGTATTGGAGACATATGCCTTTAAGACCTGGAGGGTGGTACTTACAGGCAGTGACAAGGCAGTCATGTGGTTGGGTTTACAACCAATGAGAAGGCAGAACAGACTATTTAAAGACAGACAAACAGGAAGAAGCTCTCTCTTGGGGAAGTTAGGAACACTGCAGGAGGTAAGATTTTATCTCTGAGCTCTGACCTCTTGGCTTTCTCTTTTACATTGGCTCTGTGTTTCTTATTTTAATAAGACAATTGGTTATATCTACAGGGTGCCTTGCTCATCCTTTCATTGATTGCATTTCTGGAACTCAGCCTGACACCCAACCATGGATCTCTGTATCTGCTTCCATCAGTTACAAATGGAGGATCTTGTTGACAGTTAGGGTATTCTACCATGTGATTACCAGAGTACGCCAGTTCAGGCACCTTCTCAACTATTGCTAGTAGTCTAAGATGGGATCATCCTTGTGGATCCCTGGGAACTTCCCTAGAACCCTGTTTCTCCCTATTCCTGTGATGTCTTTGTTTATCATGGTATCTCCTTCCCTGCTCTCCCAATCTGTCCCTGTTCCAGCTGGAACCTCCCATTCCCTTATGTTCTTATCCCCCATCCGTTGCCATCCATTACCCCACATACACACCCAGTTTGCTCATGTAGATCTCATCTATTTCTCCTTCACTGGGCTATCTATGTGTCCCTCTTAGGGTCCTCCTTGCTAGCTAGCTTCTCTGGAGCTGTGGGTTGTAGTCTGGTTATCCTTTGCTCTACATCTAGTATCCACTTCTGAGTGAGTACATACCATGTTTGTCTTTCTGAGTCTGGGTTACCTCACTCAGAATATTTTCTAGTTCCATCCATATGCCTGCAAATTTCATGATATCATTGTTTTTACTGCTGCATAGTACTCCATTTTGTATATGAGCCATATTTTCTGTATACATTCTTTGATTGAGGGGCATCTAGGTTGTTCCTAGTTTCTGGCTATTACAAATAATGCCTGTATGAACATAGTTGAGCATTTGTCATTGTGGTATGATTGAGCATTCCTTGAGTATATATGCCCAAGAGTGGTATAGCTGGGTCTTGAGGTAGATTGATTCCCAATTTTCTGAGAAACTGCTATACTGATTTCCAAAGTGGCTGTACAAGTTTGCATTCCCACCAGCAGTGGAGGAGAGTTCCCCTTGCTCCACATCCTCTCCAGCATAAGCTGTCTGCAGTGTTTTTTGTCTTAGCCATTCTGACAGGTGTAAGATGGTATCTCAGAGTCATTTTGATTTGCATTTCCCTGATGACTAAGGATGTTGAGCAATTCCTTAAATGTCTTTCAGTCATTTGAGATTCTTCTGTTGAGAATTTTCTGTTTAACCCTGTAGCCCATTTTTAATTGGATTGTTCAGTATTTTGATGTCTAATTTTTTGAATTTTTTATATATTTATAGACCAGCCTGTGGTAGTATTGTGTTCCCCAAAATATTGTGTACCTTAATAAATTTATCTGGGGTCAGAGAACAGACAGCCACTAGATACAAAGGCTAGAAAATGGTGGCACTCACACCTTTAATCCTAGCATTCCAGAGATAGAAATCCCTCTGGATCTCTGTGAGTTCAAGGCCACATTGGAAATAACCAAGCAAGGTGACACACGCCTTTAATCCCAGAAAGCCAGCCTTTAATCTCAGGGAGTGGTGGTAGAAAGCAGAAAGATATATAAGGCGTGAGAACCAGAAACAAGAAGGCATTTGGCTGGTTAAGAATTTGGCCTGGTTAAGCTTCAGGCTTTTGAGCACTGTTCAGCTGAGACCCATTCCGCATGAGGACTCAGAAGCCTCCAGTCTGAGGAGACAAGACCAGCTGAGGATCCGGCGAGGTGAGATAGCTGTGGCTTGTTCTGTTTCTCTGATCTACCAGCATGGAACCCAATAACTCGCCTCGGGTTTGATTTTATTAATAAAAACTTTTAAGATTCCTGCTACACCAGCCCTCTGTCAGATGTGGAGTTTTTGCTCTCAGTGTCTGTGCTACTGGTATTATATTTAGGAAGTGGTCTCCTGTACCAATGCATTCAAGGCTATTTGTCACTTCCTCCTCTATGTGTCAGTTGCATTTTATTTATTTTTCTTCAAGAGCTGCCAGCCCCAAATCTGTGTAACTGTTTGTGAGGAACACATGCTAGGCTCCTTTTGGAACCTGAATTACTTGGCAGACATTGGGTAGCTCCAAATCAAGGTCCCTGTACATAAAAGGAGAGGTGTAAAAAGAAATAAATCTGTGACTATTGTAAAGGATGCTGTTTCTCTGATTTCTTTTCAGCCCATTTATCATTTGTATATAGGAGGTCTACTGATTTTTTTTTTAATCTTTTATCCTTCCACAATCCTGAAGGAGTTTATCAGCCTCAGCTGAGTTTCATGATTGAAGCAGTATAAGATTCAAATTAAACATACAAGCAGGCATGGTCAATGAACCATGAGTCCTAGTGACCTTCACACTCACCATAGTCCTCACACAATATGTGTACATCAGAATAAACATAAAGTTCTCTAGCTTGCAATAAGATGAGTGGAAAGCCATTGTTCCTGAGAAGGCCCCTATAGTTGGAAGGGGGCTTTTTTGAGGGGGTGTCCCCCCAAGGCCCCGCAGTCCCGATGTCCGCTTATAAAATAATCACTTAGAAGCTTATATTAATGAAAACTGCTCAGCCATTAGCTCAGGCCTACCACCGACTAGCTGTTACACTTAAACTCAGCCCATTTTTGTTAATCTATATGTCAACACATTTTCCATGGCTTTACCTGTGTGTCATTACATGCTGCTCCCTGAACAGTGAGCTGGTGTCTCCTCAGCCTTCCTCTTTTCAGAATTCCCCTTGTCTGCTCATCCTGGCAAGAGTTTCTGCCTGGCTACTGGCCAATCAGTGTTTTATTAAACCAACGTACAAAGCATTATCCCACAGCAGGCTCCTGCATGGAGACCAGGGGAACAGTGCAGCTGCTGACATCATCTGAGCCTCAGGTATCTGTCCTATTCAGCAGGTAAAGTGTCTTTGTGCCTTACCTCCCTTTCTAAGAAAGCTGTTGGATCACTCTGCTCTTTGGAGTTTACAGGATCTTCAGGGATACTAGGAGCTGCCGTTTGTCTGAATCATTTCTCTTTTCATCTTTCCTTTTATATATTTATTTTTATGCTTTTTCAGTACACTTCACTGAATTCACAAGCACTAAAGAATTTTCCTTTTAACACATATTCATTTTTTCCCTTAAACTTTCTTCTTCACATACCTTGACTTTATATCAGTTACCATGAGGATGTGATATGTGGTTTCTATGCTGAAATCACAGGCTTGGGTCCTGGATCTGAATATTTAAATCCTATTTTTAATAAAGTATGATCCACGTTATTCATATCTTTGCTAAGGAGATGGATCTTCTCAAAAGCAAAGACATAATTATATGTTAGATATTGTCCCTTTCTAAGGAAACTGCTTCATTTGAAAAAATACAGAGAGAAGAGGAAGATGTAGGAGAAGCTGTGAGTGTCTGAAGAAAGTGACAGCCTGAAGCAGAGGGAAGGAAACAGATAGGAACATTCGGAAAAGTTTGTGATTCTCTCAGAGTTCTAGGAGATGATTAAATGAGTTCCTTTCCTCAAGGGACAGGGGCTAAAATGGATCCTGTCCCCAGAATTGGATTTTCCCAGTGATTCTGAGGAGCTCTGGTGCCATGAGAAGTAGAGGATGCATTCAACACAAACAGTTACATTGTCAGGGGCTGCTGAATAAAAGGAAATAAGCTGAGGACAACTACAGTTTTCATGGACACAGTCTATGTTTAAAGTACTTCAATGTGTGAGGGAAGGAATCCACGTCTGGTAAGCCAAATGCTCATTTAGATTATTGAAATAGGAGGCCTTTAATGTTCTAAGGATTTTTTTGGCATGGAATTTATTTATTTATTTTTGTTTATTTTTTTATTATTTTATTTTAGAATACTATTCAGTTCTACACACCAGCCACAGATTCCTTGTTCTCTCCCTTCCTGCCCCCCTCCCCTTCCCCCAGCCCACCCCCCACTCCAACCTCCTCCAGAGCAAGGCCTCCCCCGAGGACTGAGATTGACCTGATAGACTCAGTCCAGGCAGGTCCAGTCCCCTCCTCCCAGATTGAGCCAAGCGTCCCTGCATAAATCCCAGGTTTCAAACAGCTAACTCATGTAATGAGCCCAGGACATGGTACCACTGCCTAGATGCCTCCCAAACAGATCAAGTCAATCAACTGTCTCACCTATTCAGAGGGCCTGATCCAGTTGGGGACCCCTCAGCCGTTGGTTCATAGTTCATGTGTTTCCATTCGTTTGGCTCTTTGTCCCTGTGCTTTATCCAAACTTGGTTTCAACAATTCTCTGGAAGCATCACAATCCCTGACTTCAAGTTCTACTATAGAACTACAGTAATAAAAACAGCTTGGTATTGGCATAAAAACCGACATGTGGACCAATGGAATCGAATTGAAGACGCTGACATTAACTCACTCACCTATGAACATATGATTTTAAACAAAGAAGCCAAAAGTGTACAATGGAATAAAGAAAGCATCTTCAACAAATGGTGCTGGCATAACTGGATATCAACCTGTAGAAGGCTGCAAATAGATCCATATCTATCACCATGCACAAAACTTAAGTCCAAGTGGATCAAGGACCTCAACATAAATCCAGCTACTCTGAACCTGCTAGAAGAGAAAGTAGGAAATAGTCTTGAATGCATTGGCATAGGAGATCACTTCCTAAATATAACACCAGTAGCGCAGACACTGAGACAAACAATCTATCAATGGGACCTCTTGAAACTGAGAAGCTTTTGTAGAGCAAAGGATATGGTCAATAAGGCAAAGCAACAGCCTACAGAATGGGAAAAGATCTTCACCAACCCCACATCTGACAGAGGACTGATATCCAGAATATATAAGTAACTCAAAAAAGTAGACATCAAAACGACCAACAGTCCAATTAAGAAATGGGCTATAGAACTAAATAGAGAATTCTCAACAGAGGAAACTCAAATGGCTGAAAGACATTTAAGGAATTGCTCAACATCCCTAATCATCAGGGAAATGCAAATCTAAGGACTTTTAATAAACCATACCATTTTGAAAATTATTCTTCAACATTTTTTAATCATATGCATTTGCAACATATCATGGCCATATTCTCACTCAACACCTTCTCCCCAATTGCCTCAGCTCTCGTCCTCCTGACACATTTTCCTCCCAAATTCATGTCTTCTTTTTTAAACCAAATAACTTCAAATAGTGCTTCCAATATGCCTGTGGGTATGAAGTCAACCAATGGACAAAGACAATCAACCAATAATCACATCCCCAAATAGTGACTCTCCATCCACCACCAGCATCTTTGAATTTACAGAGTCTATGACTGTTCACAGCTGAGAATAAACAACCATGTGAGTACTTATCTACAGATAAAATATCTATATCAAAACTCCCCCACCCTCCACTTCACTACCCCTCCATATGCCTCCCACAAGACTGAAGTATCATTATTGAAGAGTTGGTTGAAAGAATATAAGTACTGGAGAATGGGGAGGGTGCTATGAGATGGTGGCCTCTGGACATCACATGGTTATTACACTCATGAACTCACAATAACTATGGTTCCCTCTACAAGACAAGCCCAAAACTAAGCCAGTTAAGTGGACGAGCATGGGGAAGAGAGTGTTCGCACATACCCTACTTATAAGCAGGTGAGTGGTGAAACTCTGGGGGAAAGGTATTCTGACTGTTCTGAGTGTCAGGCAACACCACGAGCTGAGAGGACAGCTCAGTTCTAGAGGGGAAGGTATCCTGGATACCTTAAGCTGCTAGGACAGCTCTGACTGCTGAACCTGCGATGGGAAACCTCAGCACTGGAGGGGAAGGTATCCCAGACACCTCAAGCTGCTAAGAGAGCTGTGACAGCTGGAGCTGCAATGGAACAGCTCAGCTCTGGAGGAAGAGAGAGTCAGGCCTGGAGCTGTTAGGACAGCTCAGTAGGGAAAGGTATCCTGACTGTTCTAAAGTCAGGCTATAACTTGTGTGGTGGGGGATGGTCTCCCTGCAGAATATAGTAATCCTACTCCTATCCCGGAGAGCTGCTACAGCTGAGTTTTGCTCAGTCCCCACTTAAGGGGGCTTCCTAGGACAGCTCTTCTTTTCTGGCCTAAGATGTTGCTTCTTTGCTTCACTCTGCTAAAGGGGAAACACCTGCAGCAATGTAGCAATCTCCTCCTGCTCCAGCAAAAAGTTGTTACTTTTCAGCTGGATCTTGCTCAGTCCCCTAAGGGTCATCTCAGCAAGGTTCTTCTGTTCTGTTCTGCCTTGCTCAGCCACCCCCCCCCCCAAGGGAAGGTCTCTGCAAGGATTTTTTCTGCTCAGTCCACTAAAGGACATCTTAGCAGGGTTCTTATTCTCTATGCCAGCAGATGAAAGTCTTCACACCCCAAAATCTGTTGAGAAAGTGATATATTGGGGAAGGAGGCATCCAGGAGAGTGGCTGTCTCTACCAGGGTGGGAAAGAACAGCCAACAACTGAATAGTCAGGGTGCTTTTGATAGGATCTCTTGAGGGTAGAGTTTCTCCAGGGAGAAGACTTTCTGTCCAGGGATTGGTTAGTTTTTTCTGCTCAAGGATTTGTTAGTTTTGTGGGTTAGGAGCAAAGGTGGCCCTGATTACAGAACCAAACTATTTCTTTCACTGGCCTTTCTTAGCTTTTGACTCTAATTCTAAGGCCAATGCATATTTTTTTTTTCCATTGGCTCTGATTCTATGGGCAAGGTGTGTCTCTTTGGTACTGGTTTCAGAGTCAGAGGATGTTTCTGTGGTTCTGGGTTTGGGGATAAATTGTGTCTTTCTCTGGCTCAGATTGCAGATCCAGAATGGGTTTCCTTCCCAGTTTCTGGGCTCCAGAGTCAGGGTGGGTTTCTTTAGCCATACCCCTTTCCCTACATTACCCACCTGGGGTCCTCAAAAACATTTTATTGGTACAAAGTATATTTTAAAAGTGAAACATTTTACAATGATTTTTAAAATTTACAACACAGAAATGGTCAAAAATCTACAGTACAAAGATCACACCCGTATGGGGAAATCTACCACTGGCATTTTGCCAAGGAACATATGCTTAAACTGTCTTCTATATTTGTACCCAAAGATTAGTGCTGCTCTCAGCATTGGTCAGAGAAGCCTGTTTTTGCAATGCATATCATTTAAAGCAGGGATCCATGACTGCCATAGTATTGAGAATAAGTGACTGCTGAATACTCATTCTAATACACATACACACACACACACACACACACACACACACACACACACACACACACACATGCGATGTATCTACTGAAACCCAAGAAATGTAGCAGGATACAGGTGGGAATGTTGTACAGTTGGGCAAGGTCTTATAGATACAGTAAATTCATTACAATTATGAACACATAGCAGCAGCAACTTGCTACACATATACAGTCTCGTACTGTCAATGTAACATGAACATTAACTGAGTGGCCATGTGTCCACCAGACATAAGTGAAGAAATGACTAAACAAGCCCTTTAGTATAAGGATTCAACTCTCAAATAGAAGATTATTATAAATAATGTGTAGCTTTATCCTGAACACACTCGCATTGAAAGTGACTTTTTCTTAGGACTGTTTTCTAGAGAGTTTCAGGGAGAAGGGAAACTCACAAGCATGAATGCATAAAATGCAGACAGAAACTATGCCTGAGGTACCCAAAACCAAAAATTATTGAATAAGGGATCTCATAGAACCTCTCCAAGATGGTGTAAGAATGGTTCAATTATTCCTGAGATATTCTTTCCCAAGATTTTATAACCACCATTGCTGTAGATATTGCTCTATATAAATAAAACACAGATGGTCAGTGACCAGACAGAAAGTATAGGCAGGACAAAAAAGAGAGGAGAATTGGGGAAACAGGAAGAAGGAGAGGGAGACTCTGCAGCCACCACCAGGAGAAGCAACATGTAAAGGTGCCGGTAAGCCACAAGCAACGTGACAAGGTATAGATTTATAGAAATGGGTTAATTTAAGATATAAGAACGGTTAGCAAGAAGTCTGCCACAGCCACAGTTTATAAGTAATATAAGCGTCTGAGTGGTTATTTTATACGTGGATTGTGGGACTGAGGGGCTTGGTGGAACCTGGAGAGAAGCCCTCCAGCAACACAACATGAAAAATCAGGCAAACCCAAGATGTAACACATGGAGCATAATGTCTGAAATACATTCTTCTGATCCTCACAGCGATGTGAGTAAGGGGAAAACAGCACTCATAGCACTGGGTGCCCATAGAGCTTGCACAATGGCTGTCTCCCCAATGTTAACACCCATCTCCACCACTGCCAGTCACAGTAGGAAGAGTAAGCACAGAGGAATACTGGACACAATATACAGGGTGTCTATTGAGAAATAAATGGGGGATGTTCTCTTTGTCCTTACTGAACAGGTTGTTTTAAGCTATTTTCTTCCCTTCCCTGGTGATTTACATTACCAAGGCATGGAGAAAGCCCCTCAATCCCTTGTTCTCTATGGTGATCCTCACCACAGGGCAAACAGTTCCCATTGTTGAAGCATGCCCTCCTCTCCACTTCTTGTCATCACTTAGGATTCTCTGTCTCCTTATTACTTCAGATAACTTAACCCTCAAGCCTGGATGCATGCTATTTATTTTATGAGGTGTTATGAACACCTGACCTTCCCTTCCTCACCAATACAATAATCACATTTAGGAACCTGGTTTTGTAATGTCCTTTATGTGGTAAAGAGACAAGGGGAGAAATAAAAAAGTACATAGTGACAGATAGTTAGACCAACAGACAAATATTAAAATCACATGTATTAAATGTTTGTGAGTTGCTCCCTCATTAGTTGGATTTCCTAGATGAATGATAAGAAAAATATTAACTCACCTGACACTAAGAGAAAAGATTTCTAGTAGTTCCTTTACCGGGATTTCACATCACTAGTAGCCCAAAGTATGACTAAATTTCAACCCCTTGCTGGAATTTACAGGGATGTACAAGTGCATTGAGGACGTGGTAACCTCTTCTGTTTGCACAACATAAATGTGGACACACTTATATTTTGCATCCAAGGCCTGCAAATGTGACTCATACTACTCCCTGTTTATCAGGGATTTGAATTCCAGACAAAACCAGGAAAATATTCCTGAGTTTCCATCTCCAGGTCCTCTAAAAAGCACAAGGCAAATCTCAGTCACCTGAGGGAAGAATGGAAACCTTGCCCTGTGCTCCCTTTTATCCACTCAGGAACCTCCCCCAATGCAAAGCAGCCCTCAGGCTCAGGATGAAAGCCCAGGCCTAGCTGAGAAGCCCCATCTCCTTCTCACTAGAGCCTCCAGCAGAGCATGGCTGTCCTGGTGCTGCTCCTCTGCCTGGTGACCTTTCCAAGCTGTAAGTGGGTCAGGGTTTCAGGAGAGGGACCCAGGCATGTATGTCATCTATGGGATGTATGACTGATGGTGATATTGTTTGTCCCCAGGTGCCCTGTCCCAGGTGCAGATGAAGGAGTCAGGACCTGGCCTGGTGCAGCCCTCACAGACCCTGTCCCTCACCTGCACTGTCTCTGGGTTCTCATTAACTGGCTATAGTGTACACTGGGTCCGCCAGCCTCCAGGAAAGGGTCTGCAGTGGATGGGAGTAATGTGGAGTGGTGGAAGTACAGATTATAATTCAGCTCTCAAATCCCGAGTCACCATCAGCAGGGACACCTCCAAGAGCCAAGTTTTCCTAAAACTGAACAATCTACAAACTGAGGACACAGCCACTTATTACTGTGCCAGAGACACAGTGAGGGAACTCCAGTGTGAGCCTGCACAAAAACCTCCCTATAGAGATACTGATGACCTGCAGGGGGTGCAGGGCCCACAAGATCTCTCACAACCAGTATGGGGTTTCTTCAGAAGATAGGAAGCTCTGGGCTATGCTGCATGAGCATAACTTTCAATGTCAGAACCTACCGTTTCCTCTTCCAGGCAAGGATATCCTCTAGAGGCCCCCCTCTACTGTCCTATTCTATTCAACTTTCTGTGTTCACACACTACCACAAATGGTTTTTCCCACAAACCCTCTCAGCTATGCAGTTGTTTCTTGTCCTAGATAATGGCACACAGTTTGATAATACATTATATATATATATATATATATATATATATATATATATACATATATTTATATGATTCATTCTATATACAGATATTTCAAAAGGAGTCAGTAGTTCTGACATTCATTTACTGTTCAGTTCTGTAGGTAATCTTAGAATTTTGAAATATCTGCAATTCATTCTCTTTATTTTTGCACACATGATAGAGAAATCATAGGTTCCCTAAATTAATGTCATTTTCCCAAGACACCTTGGAAAACAAAATACCTGTGGTTTTCTTCCTCTACATCAAAAGAATTCCATAAAAGGATAGAGTTGATTGTCATTGTTTACAGATACTTATTTACACATATCTATCTTGATAAAAATTACCTTTTACATCAAAGTCCTAAGCAATAATTCATCTACATGTGATTGACCAATTTTTGTTTGGGGGATAACTCATAAAAGCTATTCTCTCCATATGTGAAGAATAGGATATGTTGTTATTAACTGTGGTCAACATCCATAAAACTCATTATTTGTGGTAATATCTCCCATCTCTTTAATCTTCACACTTTGCACTGTCCAAACCAGGGACATCCTGCCATAATTTTTCCCCTGAGGTCCATTTCTTAGCATCCTCTTGATAAGAGGTTCTTTTGTTCTTTTGGTCTCTGGCTGTCATTTACAAAAATGCCCTCCAAAATCTTCTAGCTTGATGTAGCATGTATACTCTTGTGAACATATCTGCAGTAACTATGAGAAGAAATTTCATGATTGTTCATCCAGGTGCTGGGGAAGCAACTTGGAATTTATGTTAAGTTCTTGTCACATGCAATTAGTAGCTCATTACCACCTATAAGTATAGAGGACCTCATGCCCTTCATTTTTTCTCCATGAGCACTAAACTACTCAGAAAAAAATATACACATAATTAAAAATAAAGTATTTCTTTAATTTTTTCTCATCAACCACTGTGAGGTATTCTAATTTAAGAGTTCTTTTATAGTCTATAGTGGAGTCATCTTTGTGGATTTCTGGGGACCTCTCTACCACTCTGCTTCTTCTTATTCCCATGGGTTCTTCATTTATCATGGTATCTCTTTCCTTCTTCTCCCACTCTGTTCCTGATCCAGCTAGGACCTCCCATTCCCCTAAGCTCTCTTTCCCCCAACCCTTGCCCCGATTACCCACCTCAACCCCAGTTTGCTCATGTAGATCTTATCCATTTCTCTGTTGCTGGGCGAACCCTATATCTTTCTTAGGGTCCTCTTTACTAGGTAGCATCCCTGGAGTTGTGAGTTGCCATCTGGTTGTCTTTTGCTTTACATCTGGCAATGGTGGAGAGAGTGCCTGAGCTGACCTACTCTGGTGATCAGATGGCCGAACACCCTAACTGTCATGATAGAACTCTCATCCAGTGACTGATGAAAGCCGATGCAGAGATCCATGGCCAAGCCCCATGTGGAGCTCCAGGAGTCCAATCGATGAGAGAGGAGGGATTATATGAGCAAGAGATATTGAGACCATGATTGGATAAAGCACAGGGACAAATAGCCAAACTAGCAGAAACACATGAACTGTGTGAACCAGTAGCTGAGGAGCTCCCGTGGAACTGGACTAGGCCCTCTGGATAAGTGAGACAGTTGATTATCTTGAACTGTTTAGGAGGTCCCCAGGCAGTGAGACTGGGACCTGTCCTTGGTACATGAGCTGACTTTTTGGAACCTAGGTCCTATGCTGAGACACTTTGCTCAGCCTTGGTGCAGGGAGGAGGTTATTGGATCTGCCTCAACTGAATGTATCAGGCTCTGCTGATTCCCCAGGGAGACCTTGCCTTGGAGGAGGTGGAAATGAGGGCTGGGTTGTGGGAGAAGGCTGGGGGACAGGAGGAGGGAGGACAGGGGAATCCATGGTTGATATGTAAAATGACTAGAAAATCGCTTATATAAAATTAAAAAAGAAAGATTAAAAAATAAACTTTTTAAAAACAGATAAATAATGTATAAAAACAACATTGCCCACCTTGTTTATGGTGAGAAGCACAGTAAAGGAACTCAAGTGAGAGCCTGCACAAAACTTCTCTATGGAGACCTCTGGTACCAATAAGGGGCACCAAGAACAAGCAGAGATCTGAGGATCACAAGTGAGGTTCACTTCAGAAGTCAGGGAGTTGAGGGCAGAATGGGAGCTGTGGGCCTGTCCCTAAGAGGATGCTAGATGTGGAACAAGGATGACTGGACTGCTACTCACATCACCAGTGAGGCTACCTGGAAAACGGGACCCCAAGAAAGACACGGAGAAATGGATGAGATCTACATGAACAGCCTGGACATGTGTGGGAGCACTGAAGGGCGAGGGTCGAGGGAAAGAGAGTGGGAGATCCTAGCTGGATGAAGAAAAGAGAGGGAGAACAAGGAATAGGAGACCATGGTAAATGAAGACCACATGAGAAAAGAAAGAAACAAAGAGCTAAAGAGGCCCACAGAAATCCACAAAGATACCCCCACAAAAGACTGCTTGCAATGGTCGAGAGACAGCCGGGACTGACCTACTATGGTGATGGGATGGCCAAACACCCTAATAGTTGTGCCATAAACCCCATCCAAGGAATGAGGAATCTGGATGCAGACATGCATGGCTAAGCCCCGGGTGGAGTGCTTGGAGTCTAATTAGTGAGAAAGAGGAGGGTTTATATGAGCAAGAATTGTTGAAACCAAGGTTGGATAAAGCACAGGGACAAATAACCAAATGAATGGAAACACATGAACTAAGAACCAAAGGCTGAGGGTCCCCCAACTGGATCAGGCCCTCTGAATAGGTGAGACAATCGATTGGCTTGATCTGTTCGGGAGGCATCTAGGCAGTGGTACCAGGTCCTGGGCTCGTTACATGAGTTGGCTGTTTGAAACCTGGGACTTATGCAAGGACGCTTGGCTCAGTATGGGAGGAGGGGACTGGACCTGCCTGGACTGAGTCTATCAGGTCGATCCCAGTCCTCGGGGGAGACCTTGATCTGGAGGTGGTGGGAATGGTGGGTTGGCTGGGGGAAGGGGAGGGGGGCAGGAAGGGAGAGAACAAGGGAATCTGTGGCTATTATGTAGAACTGAATAGTATTGTAAAATAAAATAAAAATAAAAAAGTCAGGAAGTTCTGGACTATGCTGAATGAGCTTGAGTTTTAGTGTCAGAACCTGTGGTTTCCTCTTCAAGCCAAGGATATCCTCTAGAGGCCCCTGTCAACTGTCATAGTCTGTTCAACCTTCTATGTGTGCACACATTAGAACAAATTGTTATTTCCCACACACCCTCTAAGATGTGCAGTTGCTTGTGATTATCAGACAAATTTGCATCTAATTTTTTGTATTTCCTATGTGTGTTTATTTTAATTCATATTTCAAAATAAGTCTGAAATTATGACACTGGTTGACTTTAAGTCTACTGAGATTTCTTAGGAAATTTGAATGATTTGTAATTTACCCTTTTTGTTTCTGAACATGTGATGGAGAAACTGCAGCTTCCAAGAAATATTATCATTTTCCAAAAGTAGATTTGAAACTGAAATATCCCTTATTTCCATCTTCTAAACCAAGAGAACTTAAAAGAAATACTTGGTTATCATTTGTGAAAAATACTATTTTCAAATATTTTTATTTTGGTAAAAAATTATTTTGCTATTGTGAATAGTGCTGCTATGAACATAGTTGAGCAAATGTCCTTGTGGTGTGGTTGAGCATATTTTTAGGATTTGCCCAAGAGTGGTATTGCTGTGTCTTGAGGTATGTTGATTCCCAGTTTTCTGAGATACTGCCATGTAGATGTATCTGACAGTCTTATTGAATAAGAAACACAGAAACAATGTAAAAGAGAAAGCCGAGAGGTCAGAGCTCAGAGCTAAAATCCCACCCTTCCTCCTGCACGGTGTCCCAGCTTCCCGAAAGAGAGCTATATCCTGTCTGTTCATCTATTTATAGTATTTTGTTCTGCCTTCTCATTGGTTGTAAACCCAAACACGTGACTGCCTCTTCACTGTCTGAATGTACAGCCCCCTAGGTCTTAAAGGCATATGTCTCCAATGCTGGCTGTATCCCTGAACACACAGAGATCTATGGGATTAAAGGCGTGTGCCACCACCGCCACACTCTGTCTATGGCTCTAATAGCTCTGACCCCCGGGCAACTTTATTTATTAACATACAATCAAAATCACATTTCAGTAAAATTAGATTATCACCACACTGCCATATTGATTTCCAGAGTGGCTGACAAGAATACACTCCCAACAGTAGTGGAGGAGTGTTCCCCTTTCTCCAAATCCTCTCCAACGTAAGTTCTCATCAGTGTTTTTGATCTTCTGACAGGTGTAAGATGGTATCTCAGATTGGTTTTGATTTTTTCTAAGATATGCATATTTTGTATACAGTGTTCTGCCTGCATGTATGACTTCAGGCCAGAAGAGGGCACCAGATCTCATTCTAGGTGGTTGTGAGTCACCATGTGGTTCCTGAGAAGTAAACTCAGGATCTTTGGAAGAGCAGTCAGTGAGTGCTCTTAAACTCTGAGCCATCTCTCCAGCCTAGATGCCCCTCACCTGAAGAAGGGATAAAGAAAACTTGATAAATTTACACAATGGAGTATTATTCAGTGGTAAAAGAAAAAAAATGTTATAATGAAATTTGTAGGCAAATGGATGGAAAAAGAAAAAAATCATCCAGAGTTAGGTAACCCAGACCCAGAAAGACAAACACAGGATTTACTCACTCATAAGTGAATATTAGAGGCAAAGCAAAGGATAATCAGGTGACAACCCATAGTTCCACAGAAGCTACGTAAAGAGGAGAATTCTAAAAGGAACACACAGAAATCACCCCAGGAAGGGGGAAGGGTTAAGATCTCTCAAAAAAACTGGGAGGGGGAGTTGAGAGGAGGAGATGGGGGTGTAGGAACATGAGGGTTAGAGATGGTAAAGTTTGGGGAGGGACAGAGAGGGAGAGCAAAGAAAGAGTGATCTTAACAGAGTGCACTATTGTAGGGTTAGGGAGAAATCTGCTGCTAAGGAAATCCCCAGGAATCCACAAGGATATCCTCAGCTAAGACTCATAGCAATGGTGGAGAGGGTGCTTGAGCTACCCTTCTCCTGTACTCAGATCAGTTACTGTTCTAATTGTCACAATAAAACCTCCATCCAGTGACTGATGGAAGCAGAGACAAACACAGCCAAGCACTCAGTCAAGCTCTTGGAGTTCAGGTGAAGAGAGGCAGGGGGGATTATAGGAACAAGGGGAGTCAAGATCTTGAAGGGAAAACCCACAGAGACAGCAGAACCAAGCTGGTGGGAGCCCACGGATGCTGAACTGAAAGCTGGGGACCCTGCCTGTAACCACCATAGGCCCTCTGAATGAGGGCGATAGTTTCGCCACTTGAAGAGTTTGTGGGTTCCCTGGCAATGGAAGCAGGACTCATTTCAAGTATATAACCTGGCTTTTTAAGAGCCCAATCTCTATGATGCTGTGCCTTTCTCAGCCTTGATGCAAGGGGTAGAGGCTTGGGCCTGCCCCAACTTGGTAATCCAGCCTGTGCTGCATATCCAAGGGAAGCCATATCCACTAGGAGGAGTGAGTGGAGAGTGGGATGGGGACAGGGAGGGTGAGAGTAGAAGAGGGGGGGACAGGGAACAGTGGGCAGCAGGTAAAATAAAAAAAAACTTTAAACAAGTAAGTAAACCTTAAATAATAGTTTGGACCCAAAGTCCCAAGTAATGTTTCCTCTGTAGTCATATTTGTGTCCTCAACCTACAAAATTCTTAGTCATCATTGTGTGCATCCCAGCTAGTGCCAGAACCAGTTCTGGTTCCTTCTCCCTTCCACAGGTCCCATAGTCAACTGAGTTCTATGATTTTCAGTTTGTGATTTGTTGGTGCTTTTGTTGCCTACAAATACTCCCAGAGTTACTCCTCTGTTGCTGCTGACTAGAAGAGCCTGGTGTCTCAAGTTTGAGCTAGAAAGGTGTCATTCAGAGAAGCAGTGTTAGCTGTGGGCTCCATGTTAATGGATCATCAACTTGAGTGAGCTTTAAAAAAAAGAGAATTTCCTCATCTGAAGTTGATGCTTCTCTGGAAACTCTTGTAGTGACACTAACATTCAAAGATTCAGATTTGAGACCAAGTTGACTAGATCTTTAGAATCCTGAGATATTGCACAAAACAGTGAATTGATAACTCCACACAATGATAAAATAAAAAGACCATAGTTATGTTACCTTGGGTCAAGCCAAGGAGCAGCCTAAATAGCTCACAGTGAAACATGATTAGCAGGGTAAAATTTTTAAACAAGGTTATTAGATAACATAGAACCAACCACAAGAGGCTCTAATTTCCAGTGATTTCAGTTTTGACCAAGAACATGCACTGTGTGCTACCAAGATTCTAACACCATGTACAAAAGTACCTTCTGTAGCCCATATTGACATAAGAAATTATTGATTAAATAATTGCAGACAAGAATTCACCTCAAAAGTATGACAGATGTACCAATAGCCTATGGAGATGTTCTGGGAATTTCTCCTCTTGAGCATGTCCTCTCATTATTTCTAGATTCATAAAGAAAACGGATACCCAGATGACTTGAGTGCAAAAACCTGGCATACACTACCTAACCCCAAAACACAAGTTTTGTTAGGTTTATTATAACTTGTGTCTTTGATAGAGTGTGATAAGAACAACATGTGACATGGATTCCAATGCTGTTCTTCTGTGGTGATATTTTATTTGTGCTCTCTAAAAAAGCTTATCTGAGAATCAGAGGAAAAAGCCAGCCACTATATTAAACATAAAAGTCAGGCAATGGAAGCACATGCTTTTAATCCTAGCATTCAGGAGGCAGAGATACATCTGGATCTCTATGAGTTCAAGGACACATTGGGAACAGAGCCAGGCCTGTTAACACTAGTTAACCATACAGGTCTGGAGGTCTGTACAGACAGACAGGAAGTGATAGTGCTGGACAGAATGAGGGAGGAAAAAGGCAAAGCACAGAAAGCACATATGTATGGATATACAGGAAGTAGCTCTCTCTTTGGCTGAGGATTTCCTAGAGGAAAGAACTTGTGGGTGGCTTCTTTCAGCTTCTCTGATCTCTCAGTTCCCCGCCCCCCAATGTCTGGCTCCAGGTTTTTCTTAATAAGACCATTTAGCAATTTGTTTACATCCTTTCCTTGATAGAAGATGAACAAATATCACCTCAGTAAGAAGTGCGAACTGAATAAATATAAATAACTATTTTACTAAACATGGCTAGGTTACAATAGATTAATAGAATAACAGGTCATACGAAATAACTTCTGATCAATTAACTTAGTCAAACTTAGAGACACCCTGTCTAGTGTACCATGAAAAGACTTTGTAACCAATGATTAAAGCATATGAGGAAATGATATCAAGTATAAAGTCTGTGAGAGATGCAGGTTGTCAGAATAGGACCAGCCATACAAAGATGTACTTCCTTTCTCACCACCACTCATAAAACAAAACGCAGGAGTGTCCAGTATCTGATTTCTTAGTCATCGCTCTTACATCTACCCACTTCAGACCCTGCCTATATCAGGAGCTGGACTCTGGCACAATACAACAAAAAATTAAAGTTTTAAATTTGTATCAATATACAAAAATCCATGCCAATATAAAATATTTGAGACTAGTAGTTATCTTTTTAGTTTAAAATTAGACTCAATAGCCTACCCTTTTAGGCCATTATTCCTATAACTCCCCATTTTCTTTTTGGAATGAGTTTCCTGAATCTAATGTCCTTTGTTCAGTTTCCACGCTGATCATGACAAATAACAACATATATCAAACCCCCATAAACTATGACAAATATCCACCAAGCAACCAAAAACCACACACCCCAACTCTTGGGAATCATGTTTTTAAAATTAGTTCCTGTTTTCTAGAAGCGAGAGCAAATTTAGGAAATATTGAGGATATTGAAATAATGATCAAGTCCTGGGGAGCTAGCTGTTGTTGAATCCTGATGTGATGGGAAAATGCAAGGCTTACCTGAAGTCATACTGGAGTAGACAATGAGGCTACACCCTCTTAGCTGACCACTTTGGAAGTATCCTGAGCAGTTTGTAGTCCAAAGCTAATCTTTGGGTGATGTGTGTCAGCTTTGAGGATTTACCACAATGAAAGTAGAATCCTTGTTCTGAGGCCTCATCATCCTTTTGGAGACTTCAAAGGTTACTGTGAGGAATGATCATTGATCACTTCAGAAAACTTAAACATTTTAAATGTTATACGCATGCAGATCTCAGAGGGGATAAAGGAGCACAATCTATAAAATACACCTGGGGTACACAAGCTTAATTCCCAATAACCTGCTATAGTGGTATTTGCTCCACCCATGTCCTTGGGCTACAGGACCCAAAGAAAGTGGTGCTTCTTGCTGTTGTATTAACCTCCTAAAAGGAAAGGGAGAGGGGTATTGAGTCCCTTCTCCTTGCTGCCTGCTGCCTTGTGTTGATTGAACTGCCATGTGGATTCGCTTCCAGTCAGATCAGAGGACAAATTCAGCTGTCTATTTTGTTCTGTATTCATGAGTATATTTCCTCCATTTACCCTCATAAATTTCCATAATACTCCTTAAACAGACTCCCATGTGTTTATCCTATTATCTGGTGCCCAATGGGAGGCATGTGAACCCATAACCCTGAGAATTAGAGTTTCTTGCTCTACTGACTGAGCTAGCCTGGCTTTTGAGAGAAATGTGGTCAGAAGATTTCCTGTGTCCTGCCTGGTCTCAAATACACTCAGATCCAAGTAAACACATAGATACTTATATTACTTAAAAAAAAAAAAAAACAAAAGATGGCCTGTGTGTCATCTTATATTAGATATCTCTTTGAACTTAATTTAATTCATTCTTATAATCTATATGTTGTCACATGGCTGTGGTATTTGTTACCAGTCTGCTAGCATCTTGTACCCCTTCAGTGGCAGGCTGGCATCTCTCTCCTCTCTTTCTTTTGGAGAGGAGAGAGATTTCACATGGTCCCTTCTTCCTTTTATTTGTTTATTTATTTTTATTTTTTAGCCTGGTGTTATCAGACACTGGATGACCTGGAAATTGAACTATACCTTACTAACTCTGCTTAAGATATTTTTTGTATTGTCACAAATTTGAAGTCATTGTTCTTATACTGTACAATGGCTTACAGATTGCTCACCATGTTATTGTGAATACTTTCTCCTTAGGTTATTTAGGTAAGTAAGGCTTGCAGATTAGTAGTCACCCATGAGTAGTTATGTTAATTAGGTATTTCCAGAGTTACAGAAACTTATGTTAGATGAATGGGTAGTTTTCAAACTCTTCATAGACCTAAAGAATAACTTAGAATTCTGTTGATGTGAGACACGATTACTCCTGGCAGCACTGATCTACTCCTGAGATAATGTGGAGCTTCAAAGACACTCAGTTTGGAAATTTGTCTTCTTCTTGGCACAAAATGGCCTGCTGGGCAAAGAACTGTCCTGCCTCAACTGCTGACAGTATGAATGCTGTCCTTTCTGGGTGAGCAGGACAAAAGGAAAAGTGACTACTAAACTCTGCCAACACAGGGTAAGATGGTCTTTCAAATTTTCCTGCTTCTGAAAATGATCTGTCAGATATTCTAGGCCTGTATCCAAATTGCATGCCCCACAGTGTTGAGAAACTTTAGGTAACTGTCCAGGCTGCTAGATATCTCTGTCTATTCTTGTAAAAAAAATTGGGAAATTGCTTGTTTGCACTTCCTGTTTTCTCAAGTAACATTGTTTTCCTTCTCAGGTCTTTAATGAGGTTGAAGACTTTTACAGTTATAACTCCTCTCATATCTTAGCAAAGAACATTTTAGATTCTAAAGTTAGAATATTCAGATTGAACAGCTTTTGGAGTAATCTCAGTAATTTGCCATCTACCTATGATCTGGGCATTTCTGGACATTTAGCATGTATTTCTTGTTCGATGTTGTTATTGTTGATTGTAGTTCTGTTTTTGTTTATGTTATTACCATTTGATATTACTGGACAATACTTGATAGTCATTCTTATTGTATATATATATTGCATTGGGTCTAGAACCTTCTTATTTGTACAAAAAGGGGAAATGTAGCAGTATTGGCTCCACCCATGACCTTGGGCTATAGGGCTTGAAGGAGGTAGTGTTTCTTGATGTTGTGTGTGACCTCTTAAAGGGAAAGGGAGAAGGGTCAGGAGTCCCTTTCCCCTGCTGCCTGCTAGATCGATCGCTCCCAGTCAGATCAGAGGATGACTTCAGCTGTCCACTCCATTCTGTATTCATGAGTGTACTTCCTCAATTTACCTTAATAAATTTCCCTAATGCTCCTTAAACAGACTCCTGTGGATTTATCATATTAACCTACTTCAGCGTCAAGCAAGAAATCACTTACAGAAAGTTAGAAGAAGCTTATTCTAGAATTAGTGAGTATTCAAAATGACCATTATAAAATGAAATAAAGTTTATATATATATATATATATATATGTGTGTGTGTGTGTGTGTGTGTGTGTGTGTGTGTGTTAACTATATAAAATGAGAAGATACTTACACTTTAAGAAAAGTTTTAAAGAGTCAAAATAAAATCTAAGGAAATTAGTGACAATAGATTAGTCCTTTAATTTGTTTTTTCTATTTTATACTAGTTGGCTTTTCTGAAATGAGACAGAGACTTTGGTTATTCCTTTTAACAAGCATTCTAGGGGCTGGAGAAGGGGAGAGCCACACTCCAACTCCAAAGCTAGCTTGAACTTTTAATTTATTGGGACTACAAAATGACCATTTCCTTATATGTCTGCTGAAAATAGCTGATCTTGAGAGACACCTCAGAATACTGAAAGGAGGAATGAGGAAAGAAGACTTTGTCATGTTCAAAATGGTAAGCAATATTGTGGTACAGAGAGTTCCACAATGGATGCCTTAAAAATGGAAAAGTTAAATGAAGTGATAACCAATTCAGTGGGGTTTGATATTACATTGATCAAAGTTACTATCATTTTGGTATTTCATATTTTATCCTTTAAAAAGTGGTTTGATAACTACCAAAGAGTGCGACATAAGAAATCTACCAATGGCCACAGTCTCAAAAAAAAGACCTGCTGATGATGACAGCATAGGAAGAACTGTGCAGGGGTGACCAGCTGCTGTGATGATGCTCAGCTGTGTGGGCAGGGAGGGCAGCATGCTCCTCTGTGCAGGGAGCTGCAGTGACCTCCTGAAATGCAGACTTAGGGAAATGGGTAGGAAAAGCCCATGGAGCTGGGATGCAGTACAGGAGGCTCCCAGGCCATGTGTCATGAGCAGTGGTGCCCAGCTGCCCAGCGAGAACAAGGAGACCACTGCTGGCTGTCACTGCACTGCACAACTGGGCAGAGGGCACAGGCAGTGCAAAGCCAGGCTTAGGCACAAGGTGTGCAAGGGGACAGGTGACCTGAATGACAGAGCCAGCTGGTGGTGGGCTGCTCACTCTGGCCCAGTGGCCTGCAGTGTTTAAGGCCAGGAGGGTGGGCTGTGGCCAGAGACTGCCTCAAAGAGACTGCAGCAAGAGAGGCCCATGACTGACTGGGAGGGTCTGGGGTGAGGGGCGAAGGTGGCCACAGTGGTGTCAGATTTGCAGCACTGGTGTGATCTAAGGCCATGCACTGGATGCCAGATGCAGCAGCTACTCTGATTGACCTCTGAAACAAGGTTTACCTTTATCTGTGGTCTTGGAGTGACATTGCAATCAAATCTGCCACAACGTATAACTTTAAACCTGCCTGTCTGAGAACCAGGCTTCCTTACTAAATTACAAACATGTAAGTCTGTTATGTAAGGAGCCACAATGATATAAATGAGCCTTGGGATGCTTGAGTGTTGAATATTTATAGAGTGCAACCATATTACAGGTTAGGTTTTCTTGAATTCCATCATTCATACAGTGTCCACCATGATTGTGAGATCTGCACTGAGCATAGGCTCCCTTGAGCCCAGGTCAAGAGAACATACACAGACAGGAAAACATGCAAACAGGACATCATTCTGCTCATGGAAACCAGCCGAGTCATGACCCTGCAGCTCTGGTAGAGGAGTGCACTCTAGGATTCCCAGATCTGCCCATTCATTGATAAACACTGGACACAGAATGTTCACAATGGAATTGAGGCTGGCCTGGGTTTTCCTTGTTATTCTTATAAAGAGTTATTCATGACAAAGAAGAAATTCTGGGGGTGAGTGGACATGAGTAAGAGGGAAGGTGGACACATGTGACAGTTTCCTGATCAAAATCTTGGCATGTGCAGGTGTCCAGTGAGAGGAATAGCTGGTAGAGTCCGGGGAAGGATTGTTACAGACTGTGGTGACCTTCTAAATCCCCTTGTACCATATGGATTTACATTCAGTGATTACTATATGGACTGGGTCTGAAAGGGATCTCATACGTCTTAGACTGGTGTTCAGATAAAATACATAAACTGTATTAAAGAAAAACTGACCATATCCAATGACAATTCCAAGAATACTCTGTAGCTTATAATTCATAGTCTGAAATTCAATGTTATAATCCTGTATTACTGTATGAACAATACACACTGAAAACATACTAATATGAGCATAGACATAAGCAGGATGTACTTATGGTCATAAGGGGCCAGTGGAAATGAAGAGAGTTCAGAATCCCCCTAAGCAAGAGCAGAGGGGCATGAAGGGCTCCTGACATCTGCGCTGCCTCTCCACTTCACAGGAAAGTATCTCAGAAAAACTCTCCACAAGAATGGTATACAGTCATATTTAAATTGTTCAAATAGAATACAGTAATTTCAACTATGGTGAATATATTTAAATGTAAGATGTACTCTGACCCAAACAAGTTGGGAACTATCATACAGGGAACAACTAACTCTGATGTGGTCACCAGGATCAGATTCTGAAATAATTTAGGGATTCTAAATAGTGGGCTCCCCTAGAATCAAGGCAGAGCCTCACTTAGGTTTCATAGTTGACAGTATAGGATTCAAGTAAAACAGGAAGGTCAGGCATAGGCATTGAGGCTTGGATGAGCATCACACTCACCATGGACCCTACACAAGGTGTCCACATCAGACCAAACACGGACCAAGTTGTGTAGATTGTCATAAGATGTGTGGAAAGTCATTAATTCTGGAGAGGCCCCTGCATGGAATGAAGGCTTTCAAGTAACTATCTACATACAACAGCCCCTCAGTAAAAGGTAAGATCTGCAATTAAACTACAATCATGTGTTGCCTGGTGTAAAGATGGAAGAAGATAATGGAAACTGGGAGTTTAAAGGAATCACAGAGAAAATTTCAGGGTACAGAACAAGTGAGTTTGCTGCAGATAGGAATGTTTTCATAGCACCCAAGAGGCAGGAGAGAGGCAGAAACAAGGGATGTCTCATCTGTAGTCCTCTTACATCCTGATGACAGCATTGTCTCATAAATATGTGAAATTCAGATAATTCCAAAGTGATCCTGTCACAAGCAAGGAGTTCTGCTAACCTCTCCAGGGATGTGTGACCCTGTCCAAGATCCACATATGGGAGAAGCCATGTACAGCTTAGACAGTGAGAAAGACTGAGCTCCTAGATAGAAACACAACTGTGTGTGTGTGGTGTTGTTAATTTCACCAAATGACATGACAGTGTGGAAAAACAGCATGTTTTGAGCACCTGCACAAAGATAACTAAATGAAGTAAGGAAGGTTCCATACAGAACTACAGTACTATTTGTACACCTGTCATCAATGACTTTGATGACTTATATCTGCTCTGAGCATGGCCTTCCTCCCCGAGTCCAATCCCAGTGCTGGCTATAGCAGGGCACTATGCAAATAAGACTTCTCTGTCCCATGAAAACCAGCCCTGCCCTGACCCTGCAGCTCAGGCAGAGGAGCCCAGCCCTGGATTCCAAGTCCTCCCACTCAGTGATTAGCACTGAACACAGAACATTCACCATGGACTTGAGGCTCAGTTCATTTTTCCTTGTCTTTATTTTAAGAGGTAATTAGTAGAGAGAGGATGCTGTGTGTTGTGAAGAAATAAGAAAGAGAAATTTTGACTTCTGTAATATTTTTCTAACCAGAATTCTCTGTCTGCAGGTGTGCAGTGTGAGGTGCAGCTGGTGGAGTCTGGGGGAGGCTTAGTGCAGCCTGGAAAGTCCCTGAAATTCTCCTGTGCAGCCTCTGGATTCACCTTCAGTGACCATAGCATGAACTGGGTCTGCCAGGCTCCAGGGAAGGGACTGGAGTGGGTCGCATACATTAGTAGTGGTAGTAGTTACATCTACTATGCCGATGCCGTGAAGGGCCGATTCACCATCTCCAGAGACAATGCCAAGAACACCCTGTACCTGGAAACGAGCAGTCTGAAATCTGAAGACACAGCCACGTATTATTGTGCCAGAAGCACAGTGATACAAATTTACTGTGGACTCAGATACAAACCTCCCTGCAGTGTGCCCAGGACCAGCAGGGGGCGCTGCTAGGACAGAGATGTGTGGGTCTTGGATGAGCCTGTTGAGAGAGGCCTAAAGAGCTGGCCTCTGTTTCTTGGCTGCTTCTCCATATCACACTCAAGGACTCTCTTTACAGGTATAGTGTATAGTAATCCTTGAAGTGTCCAAATGTTTATTCAAGTTTCTTTATCCATTGTTATGTGGTTTTAGTTTTTTATTATGTTACTCTCTATATATTCCTCCCTCCATCTCTCTCTCTCTCTCTCTCTCTCTCTCTCTCTCTCTCTCTCTCTCTCAGTCCCTCTCTCCCTTCCCCCTTTTTCTCTGTGTATGTTCGTGTGTTTGTGTGTATTTCTGCTGATGTTGACATGAGATGTTTTTTCTCTACCAAACTACACCATATTTTTTGAGACAAAAATCTATCACTGGGTCTGGATATCACTAACCAGATAGACTGGTTGCCCAGTGTTCCACATTGATAACGCTGTCTCCACATTCCAGAGGCTGTCTGCCACACCCAGCTTTTTGTAGCAATGAAGAACTAGGGGTATTGATCATACTCAGGGATTCTTGTGTTTAGAGTACATGAACCACTTGACAGCATTTTTATGTGTAACTTTTATTGTATATGATATACTCTGATCTGAACAAATGCAAAACATCAAATAGAGAGGAAGTGATTCTGTATGGGGACATGGATCAGGTCATGAAAAATCCAAAGGGACTGGAAATTGTGGATCTCTAAACTCAGGAAAAGATTCTTAATATTTACCATGGTGATAACACTGTGTAGGATTCAAGTTAGAGCCAAGAAGGAAATAAGGCAGGTCAGAGCCCCACGAACCCTGATGACCTTCACTCTCACCTTTGTCCTCACAAAATATGTACACATCAGACACAGGTGTGGAACTGATGACAAAATGTGTGTGAAGCCCCATCACTGAGACTGTGAGGACAATGCAGCCAGTAACACACCCTGAGCATCAGTTACTGAATGAAGTTCATGATCCACTCAACAGGCAACATGTCTTTTGATTTCTTCTTTAATATTTATGTTTTGTTTTCACTAATAAAATTTCTCTGCATTTAATGGGCCTAAGGAATTTTCTTTTAACATGCTCATCCATTTTCTTTCTTCCAGAATCATTCCTATGGCTTATTTATGCCACCTCCCTAGCAAACACGATGTGTAGTCGCTATGGCAAAATCTGGGGCAGGTTCTTTATCTAAAGCTCTGACATACTCCAATTTAGATCCTACAGGAACATGGGAAAATCTGATGATTCCTCACTGGCATGTAAGGATACTATGGGTGATGTCACTGTGAGAGAACTGTGCTGTGGTATGGTCTTTCTGTATGCTGTGAATATGTGTTGCTATTATTGGTTAAAAAAGAAGCTGTTCTGGCCTATGGCAAGACATATTATAGCCAGGTGGGAAATCAAAGCAAAGATACAGGGAGAAGGAAGGTGTAGTGAGGGAGATGCTGAGAGCTGCCAGGAGGATTAAGGAGTAGTAAACTCAGGTAAAGCCATGAGATACATGGTGAAACACAGATTAGTAATTGTGGGTTAATTTAAGATGTAGGAGTTAGCTAGCAAGAAGCCTGAAAAAGAGACAAAACCGTTTGTAATTAATAGTAAGCCTCTGATTAGTTATTTGGTTATCAGTGGGTAGGAGAGATTCTTCTGGCTATATTTGGCACCCAGCATCAGGCATTGATCCACATAAACCTGAAAAAGTTTTAGAAAGATTCTAAACACACAGAAACAGAGCCACACTGGGATTCCTAGTCTCATAGTCTCAGATCATCAGCAGTGCAGAGACATGTCTCCCCACAGCTGTTCAAGAGATGGAGCTGGCCACCAGATGCCATGAGCTAAGTGGCAGGGCAGATTTCTGCATTCTCTCCAACAGGCTGTGGTACAGAGGATTCTCCCAGCTGTTGCCTTTGGGCTTGAAAGCACAGTTTTGAGCTTAGAAAACACAGCTGCATATGTTATATACTGCTTCCCAGAATTGAGGAGATAAGGGTGACTCAATTGTTACCTGAACCATGTTGAAGAGACAAATGGTGTGGAGCCAGCAGCCAAAGCCATGCTTTGGTCCTAGTAATGCAGCTTATCAATATAAAAACTGTCCTGGTCAGAAAAGGATTACAGATGCCCAATAAAGACAGCTTCAGGTGGAAAAAACACTCAACAGGTTACACTGTATTTAAAAATACATGTAGATTTGGGAGAGAAAAGAAAAAGGATAGAGAAAGTCCTTAAAAAGCAAATAGAGTAATAAAAAAGTATAATCAGCCTTGTAAAATGGAAAATACACAGGATGCTGATTATTATTGTGTTGTCTTTGGGATTTATAACTGCTTTGAGATGCTTGAGTGTAAAGCCTACTAGATTGAACCAACCTATATATTTTAGAAATATCTGGATTACAAGGTTTAAGTCAGAACATATGTTGTTTTGGAAAAGGGGGTTCTGCTTGTGTTTCCACAGAACATGGGAAGCTATGAATTATTTCCAGGTTAATATGGTTCCATCAAGGAACACCCCCCAGAGAGGTCTTCAATGGGAGTGATGGCCCAGATGTACCAACATGTAACTTCAAGGCTACTGGATGAGAAGATGCAGCCTGACAGACTACTACAGACAAGAATTAAACATAATTCTAAAATTTCTCATGATCTCCATTAGATTGTCAGAGCCCACAATCAGCAGGAAGTAGTATGAATAGCTATGCCAAAATTTTCAAAATATTGTTTATGAATGTTTGTTTTTATTTAAAGGGAGCTTATTATAAATGCAATCTCTTTCTAAACAAAAAGGGGAATATAATATAGAAATAATTGAAGGGGATGGATTATTGAGTCTACTTTGATCCAGGAGACAACAGTTAATCTCAAAATACTTTACATTGGTATGGATTTTGGTTTATTGATAAATTTAAGGTTAACTTTGTTATACTGTATGTATATTTCTACTCTTGTTTAGGGTATTATGTTTATGCAACTCATTTAAAATTCTAATGTATCATTAAGAAATATAGATTAATTGTTAATCATCTATTATAATGAAATTTATAGTCACATTAACTAAGATTTCTAGGTATACAAATATATATTTCAATTAGCTAGGTAATCTTCAAACATCTCAAAGACATACAGAATATGGCATTTAAAATGTTTTAAGAACTTAGCCTTTACTGGACATTGACTCACATCTGCTTCTTGCAAAACCAATCTACTTCAGAGAACATGATAGGCATTAAAGAAAATCCTTATGGAGTTTTCTTTCATTGTGGCAAAAGTTAACCACTGGGCAAAAAAGGTGCTCTTGCTTGGATTGCTTGACAGTATGTTGTATAAACTGGACATGCAGGACCCATAGAAAAGTGACCACAAAACTTTGCCAATCAAGATGAGTTGGTCCTCCAGGTTCCTACACCACAGAAGAAACTTCCAGACATTCTGCAGGACATTCTGACTGATGAACTTTGCCAAAATAAATGGAACAATCCTTCAAATTTCCTGTTTCACTAAAATGTCTGTCAGACTCTGGACATGTAGGCTGATATTGATGCTCCAATAATGCAGAGGATCTTTGGGTGACTGTCTAGAGAGCTAGATGTCTAAGTCATTTCTAGAATTTTGGAAGTTGCTTAAAATGTTCTCCCTGTTTACTCAGATAATGTTATATTCTTCTGGGGTCTTTGATGGAGTTGAAGACTAGATAGTTATAATCATTGTTTTCCTTAGTTATGATAAAATATAAGTTAGATATAAAACTTCTGATTCCCAACAATAGGATATATTGTAGAGTATTTTCTTTAATTTAGCTAAATACAAGAAAACTAGATATTGCAAGTGTAATTCTTTTTGATAACTGTTTTGTTATATGTAATTTTATTATGTTAAAATGCAAACCTTCCTTTTTTTATTAGACTGAAAAGGGGAAGTGCTGTGGGATGATCTGTCTGTATGCTGTGAATATGTGTTGCTACCATTGGTTAAAAAAGAAGCTTCTCTGGCCCATGGCAAGATAGGTTATAGCCAGGTGGAAAATTCAAGCAAAGATACATGGAGAAGGAAGGTGGAGTGAGGGAGATTCTGAGAGCTGCCAGGAGGATCAAGATGTAATAAACTCAGGTAAAGCTATAAGACACATGGTCATACATAGATTAATAATTATGGCTTAATTTAAGATGTAAGAGCTAGCTATCAAAAAAACTGAGCCATAGACCAAACTATTTGTAATTAATATTAAGCCTTTGGTTATTCAGTTACCTGTGGGTGGGACAGATTCTTCCAGGTACAGAACAGGGAATGATATTTTTCAGTGAAAGTGTGATGACATCTTAGAACTGATCCAGGCATGCACAGATTGTCTTGAACTTGTCTCACCTATGATGATGTCATAACAGAGTCTGGGATGCTCTGGGGTCCTATAAGCTCAGGGAAAACTGCAGGAAAGGGGCAGGAGCCAAGGCTGCTTCTAAAAAGCAATTTCATTTTATCTGTACTGCTCTTCCATCATCAGGTACATAGAGTTGTGTGAGGACTGTTTCTGACTAACAGGAAACTGAGACTTTAATATCATGGCCACAAAAGCTTCACAGACACAACTGCACTAGTGAATGGCTTGGTAATTGTAAATGTGGTCCAGCCAGGCTGATGTGTGAGAATGGCCATTGTGGTGATGGCTTCTCATTTCCAAAAGACTTTGTTTACCTGTTTTCAAAAATATTAATTAATGGATGTCCACTGAGAGCCAAGAAACAAAGTTCTTGTATTTTCTGTACAATCATAAAGTAGATATGTATCCTTAGAGGAAAAAGACTGAGGGAGCTAAGAACACTGGACAGAAGATTGCTACTCTAAAGTAAATGAAGAGAGGAATGAAAAAATACCCATGTTTCCAAAAGAAGTCAAATAATGAGGCTGGGTTTTTGACAAGGCACAGGGTCTAATCACAGAACCCATCTCTTTGTCTTGCCCTCCCTGACCTCTATTGTTGGTGAAAGGAATAGCAAATGTGTGTGTGTAACAAATGTTTACATCACTGATGCTTCCTAGTGTTCATATCAGTCCCCTTAGTCTCACTTTACACATTGTCCTGTTTATAGATAAGGGAATCATCAACATTGTTTCATGTCACAGAGTCTATGAAATATGTATATGTGACCTAAGTGAACTGTCCAAGAGTTTGTGTTGCTAGTTTACCAATCCATAAGTGATGGATCATATTATATATTTTCCTTTCTCTTTGGTGTCTTCTGTACACTCAATCATGTACATCCAAGGACAGATGCATGGGTCTTGTGAGTAAGGAGGCTCCTGATGAGGCCACACTCTCAGGTCATGTGCTCCCAAAGTTATACCATAGGATTCTACAGCATCTGAAAATACCAAGCTCAATATAGTATTAGACAAATACGTGAGGGTATAATTAATTTGTGACATAGAATGGGAATATTGGATGTTGACATTTCTCAAGAGAGCACTTTGAAATGCCAAATAATGTCATAAGTTCCCAAGAATGCCTGTGACCTTCTTCAGTTTTTAGAGAAGATTTACATAATATGATGCTCCCAGGCAACAGATATTCTCCTGAAGAAAAATATCATTGTTGTAACAGCAATTACATTTATCATTCGAAAAATAAAAGAAACTTGAGAGTATGATATTAGGGTATAAACCTGATAGATCCAAATAGCCCTAGAGAAACCATTAGCTGACCCTTTCTTCCATCTTTCCAGATTGAAAAAATCCTTCAAAGCTTTTTCATCCCCTCCCTATTCCTTCCTGTGTCTCTCTATCTTCATCTGGGTCAGCCAAACATCCTATGGTTTATTCTGGCTGACTAAATGTGGACTCCATCCTCTCTAAATCAAGGTTTAATTTTATGGGCAGTTTTGGACAATGCAAACTAAATTCTCACTTTTTGTCTAATTATAAAGGGAAGATTTTAACTTTCATATAGTACAACTATATATAGTAAGAACAATTATTAAGTATTGTCTGAATTAAAAAAGAAAGGTTTTAACTTTAACAAAATGAAGCCATATACAATAAGAACAATTATCAAGTAAGAATTATATTCACAATGTACAGTCCATTTGTATTTGGCCAATTCTGATAATATACTCCATTATTTATCTTCTTTTAGTGATTTCAAAGTTTTGAACCTAATTTACTTTCTATCACAATTAAGGAAAAATACAATTATAAGTATCCAGTCTTCAACCTCATCAAGCGACTCAAGAAAAATATAATATTAACTGGTAAACAGGAAATGCAGAACAAACAACTTCCAAAACTATAGAAAAGACAGAGATATCGGGCTGCCAAGTCAGTCACTTCAAGTTTCTTCTGCAACATTGGGGCATCCATCTTTGGGCCTACAAGCCCAGAATATCTGACAGACTTTTATGTAGAAGCAGGAAATTCTGAAAAATGTCCTACCTTGTCATAACAAATATCAGCATCAACTTCTTTTGTGTCCTGCTTCTCCAATTTGAATAGCATGCTGTCAGCAGTAGAAGCAAGGGCATTTTCTTGCCAAGTGGCTAACTTTGTGAAAATGAAAGCAAACTATATATTGTAGCATGAATCTTTAATGGTATTATTAATAAAAACAAACCCAGAGGCAGGTATTGGGATGAACACTGGAAGATCAGAAAAACAGAACAAGACACATCTAACCTCATCTTTCTAACTTCACAGATGATCTTGTTTCCTAAACTGTAAGTCTCCGAGTCCTCATCTGAATGGATCTCAGCCGATCTGCTGCTAAAATCTAAAAGCTCAAAAACCTAAAGATCTCAGTCTTCATGTCTTATACTTTTCGGCTTCCTGCCATTACTTCCAGAGACAGAGGACAGAGCCTCAGTTTTGTTTCATGACTGAAGCAGTTTAGGATTCAGGTTAACCTGCCTGGAGAGATGAACAGCAGTCCTTCTTTGTGGCTGGGACACTTGTGACTTTTCTGAGAGATGCTGTCCTCAGGTCATAGGAGGTTTGCACATGACACATCCTTTGTTACCGTTTGTCTACCACTCAGTGCTTGCTGTAGAGACATATTCACATGTGTAGCAAGCTCACTTATTTGCATCCTGACATTCCCCTATGATTCTTTAAACATGTGCTACCATGCTTTTCTTTTTTCATCTTTATATCAGGCAACACATGACTGTGTCTATGTTGTGCTAGGCTAGTTTTCATGTTTCCAAATTTAGACATTCAGCATAACTGGGTCACTTAGATAATTTTTATGAGAACACACATAATCATGGCAATTTCAGAAGACTTTGTTTTTGCTTCCCGGGTTCCCATGCTTCCCTCCTCTTGCCCTTCATTACAAATGTGTTTTCCTGCTTTGACTTCCATTCTGGTTCCAAAGCCTACAAAACAGAAGCCAGAATGCCAAACACAGACACACAGTCTTGAACACATAATCTAGATTTTCTATATGGCACTGTTTGTTGTTACCAATCTTCATTATTGTTTGATATAAGATTTCCACTTTCATTCAAGTTCGTCTAGGTTCAGATAACACTGAGCAAAAGGCAATGGAAAGGATGTATAGGGTGGAGCTTGGAGAAGAGCTCTGTGAAATGCTGTCTTCTGGACATGACATGGCTATCACAGTCATAGATGTTTTTATCTATATAAGCCTAACTAGGGCCTGGCCATCCAGGAACCTGGTATAGTTAGGGATGATGATTTCTAGGCCCTGACTCTTACAGAGTAGCAGTTGGAAATGTATTGTTCTGGACATGGGGTAGAGTTATTTTTTAGTGAGTGGTCACTGGTAGGTTTCCTATGTTCAGTGCTTGCATCCACACACATGCACATAGGGGACACATGGAAAACAGAATCCCAGAGAGCAAGAGAGTTCAGAACATGAATACAAACTATTTCTGAAGTTATCAAAGACAAAAATACTTAAATGGTGGACTTATACCAAATTCCCACATATAGTATGAGAAATATGCATTTATTTCTGTAATACTCCTTCCCAAATTTTTATGACCAAAATGAGACTGTGAAACAAAACCAAAATGAGACATACTGAGTAGAATGTCTGAAAAATATTCTTCTAACCTCAGAGCATCAGGACAAAGAGGACACAGCACCCGTAGAGGTGGCTTCCTATCAGTAATTGCCAACAATAACTGTCTCCACCATGTGAAGAGCTGTCTCCACCACTGCCAAGCACAGTACAAAGATCATACACAACAAAATGGGGGAAATATAGTGTGGAGTGACAATACAAGAGAAATGGTGATGATCTCTGGGATGTTACTGGTCACCTTGGATCCAGCTCCTCACTTCTCTTCCTGGTGATTTACATTATCAAGGCAGGTAGAAAGCCCCACAATTCCTTGCAGTAGGATGGTTTGTATATCAAATTGCTCTGATTGGTCAGTAAATAAAACACTGATTGGCCAGTGGCCAGGCAGGAAATATAGGTGGGGCTAACAGAGATGAGAATTGAGAGAACAGGAATGCTGAGTCAGAGAGACACTGCCAGCTTCCACCATGACAAGCAGCATGTGAAGAAGCTGGCAAGCCACGGGCCACATGGCAAGGTATAGATTTATAGAAATGGATTCATTTAGGATGTAAGAACTAGATAGCTAGATGCCTGAGACATTAGGCCAAACAGTTTAAGCAATATAAGTCTCTGTGTTTAATTGGTTGGGTCTGAGCAGCTGTGGGAATGGCAGGTGACAGAGATTTGTCCTGACTGTGGGCCAGGCAGGAAAACTCTAGCTACAATCCCTTGTTCTCTATGGTGATCCTCACCACAGGGCAAACAGTTCCCATTGTTGAAGCATGCCCTCCTCTCCATTTCATGTCATCACTTAGGATTCTCTGTCACTTTATTACTTCAGTAACCATAAACCTCAAGCCTGGATGCATGCTACTGTTTTTCATAAGGTGTGATGAACAGCTGTCCTTATCATCCCTCACCAATGCAATAATCATGTCTAGGAACCTTGGTTTTTATGAGCCACAAGTTGAGGACAGAGACAGAGAGAGATATAAATACACAAAGGGAAAAACAGACTGTCATAGATAAAGAAGCAGAAGGACAAGTGCACGGGTCTGGTGTCCTGAATAGGAAGGGGAATAGTCTGAGTGCAGTAAGATGGGATCCAAATCAGTTTCTGGGGTTTCCTATAAAATAAACACATGAATTCACATGTACAAAAATTAATAAACTACTTCCACACAAGTTATCTACTACTTGAGTAATAAAAATAAGAGGACTTCACTGACACCAAAGGAATAAATTTTAAATTGTTCCTTAAGTATGAATTCTGATCAATAAGAACCCCAAATTCCATTCTAAAAACAGTTCTGGAATTTTTAGAGATGCACAAATGCATTGAGGATGTGGTAGCCTGTTCTGCCCTCACTGCATCAATGTGGACTCACTGTAAACATTCCCAGGATTCCCTTGGCAGGTCTGCACTGTCTAATTCAAAATATTTCCTATTTACTATACATTATAAACCACACAGGACCAGGAAATGTTCCTGAGTATACATTTCCATATCTACTAAGATGCACAGGACAAATATCAGTCACCTGAAGGCAAACCTGAAACCAGTGCTTTTTTTATATACACTCAGGAACCTCCCCCAATGCAAAGCAGCCCTCAGGCTCTGGATGAAAGCCCAGGCCTAGCTGAGAAGCCCCATCTCCTTCTCACTAGAGCCTCCAGCAGAGCATGGCTGTCCTGGTGCTGCTCCTCTGCCTGGTGACCTTTCCAAGCTGTAAGTGTGTCAGGGTTTCAGGAGAGGGACCCAGGCATGTCATCTATGGGATGTATGATTGACGGTGATGTTGTTTGTCCCTAGGTGCCCTGTCCCAGGTGCAGCTGAAGGAGTCAGAACCTGGCCTGGTACAGCCCTCACAGACCCTGTCCCTCACCTGCACTGTCTCTGGGTTCTCATTAAGTGACTATGGTGTAAACTGGGTCCGACAGCCTCCAGGAAAGGGCCTGCAGTGGATGGGAGCAATGTGGAGAAATGGAGTCACAGAGTATAATTCAGCTCTCAATTCCCGACTCACCATCAGCAGGGACACCTCCAAGAGCCAAGTTTCCTTAAAACTGAACAATCTGCAAACTGAGGACACAGCCACTTATTACTGTGCCAGAGACACAGTGAGGGAACTCCAGTGTGAGCCTGCATGAAAACCTCTCTACAGAGATACTGAGGACCACAAGGGGGTGCTGAGGTCAAACAGAAACTCCCAGGACCAATAGGTTTACTTCAGAAGCTAAGAAGTTCTGTACTATAGGGCAAGGGCATATGTTTTAATGTCAAAATGTGTGGTTTCCTCTTCTAGCCAAGGATATCCTGTAGAAGCTCTTCTCCATTGTCATATTCTATTCAACTTTCTATGTGTTCACATATTGCAACAAATGGTTTTCCACACAAACCCTCTAAGCTCACAGTTGCTTCTTGTTATTCCAGATAATGACACATAGTCTTATACATTCCACATATATAAACATTTATTATACATTTCCAGATAGATAGATAGATAGATAGATAGATAGATAGATAGATAGATATTACAAAAGGAGTCAACAATTCTGACATTTGTTGACTGTTATTTTCAGTAAGTAAGCTAGGGAATTTTGAAATATCTCTTATTTATCCTCTTTATTTTTGTACATGTGATAAAGAAACCATAGCTTCCCTAAATTAATGTTT
>NC_051075.1:81000613-81059227 GCF_004664715.2 Peromyscus leucopus
TCTGGCACAGTAATAAGTGGCTGTGTCCTCAGTTTGCAGATTGTTCAGTTTTAAGGAAACTTGGCTCTTGGAGGTGTCCCAGCTGATGCTGAGTCGGGATTTGAGAGCTGAATTATACTCTGTGACTCCGTTTCTCCACATTGCTCCCATCCACTGCAGGCCCTTTCCTGGAGGCTGTCGGACCCAGTTTACACCATAGTCAGTTAATGAGAACCCAGAGACAGTGCAGGTGAGAGACAGGGTCTGTGAGGGCTGCACCAGGCCAGGTTCTGACTCCTTCAGCTGCACCTGGGACAGGGCACCTAGCGGCAAACAACATCACCATCAATCATACATCCCATAGATGACATGCCTGGGTCCCTCTCCTGAAACCCTGAAACACTTACGGCTTGGAAAGGTCACCAGGCAGAGGAGCAGCACCAGGACAGCCATGCTCTGCTGGAGGCTCTAGTGAGGAGGAGATGGGGCTTCTCAGCTAGTCCTGGGCTTTCATCCTGAGCCTGAGGGCTGCTTTGCATTGGGGGAGGTTCCTGAGAGTATATAAAAAAGCACTGGTTTCAGGTTTACCTTCAGGTGACTGACATTTGTCCTGTGCATCTTAGTGGAAATGGAAATGCATACTCAGGAACATTTTCCTGGTCCTGTGTGGTTTATAATGTCTAGTAAACAGGAAATATTTTGAATTAGACAGTGCAGACCTGCCGAGGGAAACCTGGGAATGTTTACAGTGAGTCCACATTGATGCAGTGAGGACAGAACGGGATACCAAATCCTCAATGCATTTGTGCATCTCTAAAAATTCCAGAACTGTTTTTAGAATGGAATTTGGGGTTCGTATTGATCAGAAATCATACTTAAGGAACAATTTAAAATTTATTCCTTTGGTGTCAGTGAAGTCCTCTTATTTTTATTACTCAAGTAGTAGATAACTTGTGTGGAAGCAGTTTATTAATTTTTGTACATGTGAATTCATGTGTTTATTTTATAGGAAACCCCAGAAAGTGATTTGGATCCCATCTTACTGTGCTCAGACTATTCCCCTTCATATTCAGGACACCAGACCCGTGCATTGTCCTTCTGCTTCTTTATCTATGACAGTCTGTTTTTCCCTTTGTGTATTTATATCTCTCTCTGTCTCTGTCCTCAGCTTGTGGCACATAAAAACCAAGGTTTCTAGATATGATTATTGCATTGGTGAGGGATGATAAGGACAGCTGTTCTTCACACCTTATGAAAAGCAGTAGCATGCATCCAGGCTTGAGGGTTATGGTTACTGAAGTAATAAAGAGACAGAATCCTAAGTGATGACAAGAAGTGGAGAGGAGGGCACGCTTCAACAATGGGAACTTTTTGCCCTGTGATGAGGATCACCATAGAGAACAAGGAATTGTAGCTAGAGTTTTCTTGCCTGGCCCACAGTCGGGACAAATCTCTGTCACCTGCCATTCCCACAGCTGCTCAGACCCAACCAATTAAACACAGAGACTTATATTGCTTAAACTGTTTGGCCTAATGTCTCAGGCATCTAGCTATCTAGTTCTTACATCCTAAATGAATCCATTTCTATAAATCTATACCTTGCCACGTGGCCTGTGGCTTACAGGCTTCTTAACATGCTGCTTGTCATGGTGGCAGCTGGCAGTGTCTCTCTGACTCAGCCTTCCTGTTCTCTCAATTCTCATCTCTGTTAGTCCCACCTATATTTCCTGCCTGGCCACTGGCCAATCAGTGTTTCATTTCCTGACCAATCAGAGCAATTTGATATACAAACCATCCCACTGCAAGGAATTGTGGGGCTTTCTCCCTGCCTTGATAATGTAAATCACCAGGAAGAGAAGTGAGGAGCTGGATCCAAGGTGACCAGTAACATCCCAGAGATCATCACCATTTCTCTTGTATTGGCACCCCACACTGTATTTCACCCATTTCGTTGTGCATGATCTTTGTACTGTGCTTGGCAGTGGTGGAGACAGCACTTCACATGGTGGAGACAGATATCGTTGGCAAGTACTGATGGGAAGCCACCTCCAGGGGTACTGTGTCCCCTTTGTCCTGATGCTCTGAGGTTAGAAGAACATTTTTCAGACATTCTACTCAGTATGTCTCATTTTGGTTTTGTTTCACAGACTCATTTTGGTCATAAAAATTGGGGAAGGAGTATCACAGAAATAAATGCACATTTCTCATACTATATTTGGGAATTTGGTATAAGTCCACCTTT
Source organism: Peromyscus leucopus (assembly GCF_004664715.2). NCBI lineage: Eukaryota > Metazoa > Chordata > Mammalia > Rodentia > Cricetidae > Peromyscus > Peromyscus leucopus. Next base: position 81,002,835 of record NC_051075.1, read on the forward strand.
TAAGTATTTTTGTCTTGGTTAAATTCAGAAATAGTTTGTATTCATGTTCTGAACTCTCTTGCTCTCTGGGTTTCTGTTTTCCATGTGTCCCCTATGTGCATGTGTGTGGATGCAAGCACTGAACATAGGAAACCTACCATTGACCACTCACTAAAAAATAACTCTACCCCATGTCCAGAACAATACATTTCCAACTGCTCCTCTGTAAGAGGCAGGGCCTAGAAATCATCATCCCTAACTATACCAGGTTCCTGGATGGCCAGGCCCTAGTTAGGCTTATATAGATAAAAACATCTATGACTGTGATAGCCATGTCATGTGCAGAAGACAGCATTTTCACAGAGCTCTTCTCCAAGATCCACCCTATACATTCTTTCCATTGCCTTTTGCTCAGTGTTATCTGAACCTGGAGGAACTTGAATGAAAGTGGAAATCTTATATCAAACAATAATGAAGATTGGTAACAACAAACAGTGCCATATAGAGAATCTAGATTATGTGTTCAAGACTGTGTGTCTGTGTTTGGCATTCTGGCTTCTGTTTTGTAGGCTTTGGAACCAGAATGGAAGTCAAAGCAGGAAAACACATTTGTAATGAAGGGCAAGAGGAGGGAAGCATGAGAACACGGGGAGCAAAAACAAAGTCTTCTGAAATTGCCATGATTATGTGTGTTCTCATAAAAATTATCTAAGTGACCCAGTTATGCTGAATATCTAAATTTGGAAACATGAAAACTAGCCTAACACAACATAGACACAGTCATGTGTTGCCTGATATAAAGATGAAAGAAGAAAAGCATGGTAGCACATGTTTAAAGAATCATAGGGGAATGTCAGGATGCAAATAAGTGAGCTTGCTACACATGTGACTATGTCTCTACAGCAAGCACTGAGTGGTAGACAGACAGTAACAAAGGATGTGTCATGTGCAAACCTCCTATGACCTGAGGACAGCATCTCTCAGAAAAGTCCCAAGTGTCCCAGCCACAAAGAAGGACTGCTGTTCATCTCTCCAGGCAGGTTAACCTGAATCCTAAACTGCTTCAGTCATGAAACAAAACTGAGGCTCTGTCCTCTGTCTCTGGAAGTAATGGCAGGAAGCCGAAAAGTATAAGAAGACATGAAGACTGAGATCTTTAGGTTTTTGAGCTTTTAGATTTTAGCAGCAGATCAGCTGAGATCCATTCAGATGAGGACTCGGAGGCTTACAGTTTAGGAAATAAGATCAGCTGTGAAGTTAGAAAGGTGAGGTTAGATGTGTCTTGTTTATTTTACTGATCTTCCAGTGTTCACCCCAATACCTGCCTCTGGGTTTGTTTTTATTAATAAGACCGTTAAAGATTCATGCTACAATATATAGTTTGCTTTCATTTTCACAAAGTTAGCCACTTGGCAAGAAAATGCCCTTGCCTCTACTGCTGACAGCATGCTATTCAAATTGGAGAAGCAGGACACAAAAGAAGTTGATGCTGACATTTGTTATGACAAGGTAGGACATTTTTCAGAATTTCCTGCTTCCACATAAAAGTCTGTCAGATATTCTGGGCTTGTAGGCCCAAAGATGGATGCCCCAATGTTGCAGAAGAAACTTGAAGTGACTGACTAGGCAGCCCGATGACTCTGTCTTTTCTATAGTTTTGGAAGTTGTTTGCTCTGCATTACCTGTTTACCAGTTAATATTATATTTTTCTTGAGTCGCTTGATGAGGTTGAAGACTGGATATTTATAATTTCAATTTTCCTTAATTGTGATAGAAAGTAAATTAGGTACAAAACTTTGAAATCACTAAAAGAAGATAAATAATGGAGTATATTATCAGAATTGGCCAAATACAAATGGACTGTACATTGTGAATATAATTTTTACTTGATAATTGTTCTTATTGTATATGGTTTCATTTTGTTAAAGTTAATACCTTTCTTTTTTAATTCAGACAATACTTAATAATTGTTCTTACTATATATAGTTTTACTATGTGAAAGTTAAAATCTTCCCTTTATAATTAGACAAAAAGGGAGAATTTAGTTTGCACTGTCACTCCAAGACTGCCCATAAAATTAAACCTTGATTTAGAGAGGATGGATTCCACATTTAGCCAGCCAGAATAAACCATAGTGTGTTTGGCTGACCCAGATGAAGACAGAGAGACACAGGAAGGAATAGGGAGGGGATGAAAAAGCTTTGAAGGATTTTTTCAGTCTGGAAAGGTGGAAGAAAGGGTCAGCTAATGGTTTCTCTGAGGCTTTGTGGATCTATCAGGTTTATACCCTAATATCATACTCTCAAGTTTCTTTTATTTTTCGAATGATAAATGTAATTGCTGTTACAACAATGATATTTTTCTTCAGGAGAATATCTGTTGCCTGGGAGCATCCTATTATGTAAATCTTCTCTAAAAACTGAAGAAGGTCACAGGCATTCTTGGGTCCTTATGACATTATTTGGCATTTCAAAGTGCTCTCTTGAGAAATGTCAACATCCAATATTCCCATTCTATGTCACAAATTAATTATACCCTCACATATTTGTCTAATACTATATTGAGCCTGGTATTTTCAGATGCTGTAGAATCCTATGGTATAACTTTGGGAGCACATGACCTGAGAGTGTGGCCTCATCAGGAGCCTCCTTACTCACAAGACCCATGCATCTGTCCTTGTATGTACATCATTGAGTGTACAGAAGACACCAAAGAGAAAGGAAAATATATAATATGATCCATCACTTATTGACTGGTAAACCAGCAACACAAACTCTTGGACTGTTCACTTAGGTCACATATACATATTTCATGGACTCTGTGACATGAAACAATGTTGATGATTCCCTTATCTATAAACAGTACAATGTGTAAAGTGAGACTGAGGGGCCTGATATGAACACAAGGAAGCATCAGTGAGGTAAACATTTGTTACACACACACACACACACACACACACACACACACACACACACACACACACACATTTGGTATTCCTTTCACCAACAATTGAGGTCATGGCAAGACAAAGAGATGGGTCTGTGATTAGACCCTGTGCCTTGTAGAAAACTCAGCCTTTGGAAACATGGGTATTTTTTCATTCCTCTCTTCATTTACTTTAGAATAACAATCTTCTGTGCAGTTTTCTTAGCTCCCTCAGTCTTTTTCCTCTAAGGATCCATATCTAATTTATGATTGTACAGAAAATACAAGAACTTTGTTTCTTGGCTCTCAGTGGACATCCATTAATTAATATTTTTGAAAACAGTTAAACAAAGTCTTTTGGAAATGAGAAGCCATCACCACAATGGCCAGTCTCACACATCAGCCTGGCTGGACCAAATTTACAGTTACCAAGCCATTCACTAGTACATTTGTGTCTGTGAAGCTTTTGTGGCCATGATATTAAAGTCTCAATTTCCTGTTAGTCAGGAACAGTCCTCACACAACTCTATGTACCTGATGATGGAAGAGCAGTACAGATAAAATGAAATTGCTTTTTAGAAGCAGCTTTAGCTCTTGCCCCATTCCTGCAGTTTTTCCCAGAGCTTATTGGACCCCAGAGCATCCCAGCCTCTGTTATGACATCATCACAGGTGAGACAAGTTCAAGACAATCTGTGCATGCCTGGATCAGTTCTAAGATGTCATCACACTTTCACTGAAAAATATCATTCCCTGTTCTGTAGCTGGAAGAATCTGTCCCACCCGCAGGTACCTGGATAACCAGTCAAAGACTTAATATTAATTACAATTTGTTTGGTCTATGGCTCAGGCTTCTTGCTAGCTAGCTGTTACATCTTAAATTAACCCATAATTATTAATCTATGTATCAACATATGTCTTATAGCTTTACCTGAGTTTATTACATCTTCATCCTCCTGGCAGCTCTCAACATCTCCTTCACTCCACCTTCCTTCTCCCTGTATCTTTGCTTGAATTTTCCACCTGGCTATAACCTGTCTTGCCATAGGCCAGAGAAGCTTCTTTTTTAACCAATGGTAGCAACACATATTCACAGCATACAGACAGATCATCCCACAGTACTTTCCCCTTTCAGTATAATAAAAAGGAAGGTTTTCATTTTAGCATAGTAAAATTACATATAACAAAACAGTTATCAAACAAGAATTACAGTTGCAATATCTAGTCTTCTTGTATTTGGCTAAATTAAAGAAAATACTCTACAATATATCCTATTGTTGTGAGTCTGAAGTTTTATATCTAACTTATATTTTATCATAACTAAGGAAAACAATAATTATAACTATCTAGTCTTCAACTCCATCAAAGACCCCAGAAAAATATAACATTATCGGAGTAAACAAGAAGAACATTGTAAGCAACTCCCAAAATTATAGAAATGACTTAGACATCTAGCTGTCTAGATAGTCACCCAAAGATCCTCTGCAGTATTAGAGCAGCCATCTCAGTCTACATGTTCAGAGTCTGTCAGACATTTTAGTGAAGCAGGAAATTTGAAGGATTGTTCCATCTATTTTGTCAAAGTTCATCAGATATCATTAAAATGTTCTGCAGAATGTCTGGAAGTTTCTTCTGTGAAGTAGGAACCTGGAGGACCAACTCATCTTGATTGGCAAAGTTCTGTGGTCACTTTTTTATGGGTCCTGCATGTCCAGTTTATACAACATACTGACAACAATCCAGGCAAGAGCACTTTTTTGCCCAGTGGCTAACTTTTGCCACAAAGAAAGCAAACTTCATAAGGATTTTCTTCAATGCCCATCATGTTCTCTGAAGTAGATTGGTTTTGCAAGAAGCAGATGTGACTCAATGTCCAGTAAAGGCTAAGTTCTTAAAACATGTTAAATGCCATATTCTGTAGGTCTTTGAGGTGTTTGAAAATTATCTAGCTAATTGAAATATATCTTTGTATACCTAGAAATCTTAGTTAATGTGACTATAAATTTCATTATAATAGATGATTAACAATTAATCTGTATTTCTTAATGATACATTACAATTTTAAATGAGTTGCAAAACCATAATACCTTAAACAAGAGTAGAAATATACATACAGTATAACAAAGTTAACTTTAAATTTATCAATAAACCAAAATCCATACCAATGTAAAGTATTTTGAGATTAACTGTTGTCTCCTGGATCAAAGTAGACTCAATAATCCATCCCCTTCAATTATTTCTATATTATATCCCCCTTTTTTGTTTAGAAAGAGATTGCATTTATAATAAGCTCCCTTTAAATAAAAACAAACATTTATAAACAATATTTCGGAAATTTTGGCATAGCTTTTCATACTACTTCCTGCTGATTGTGGACACTGACAATCTTATGGGGATCCTGAGAAATTTTAGAATTGTGTTTAATTCTTGTCTGTAGTAGTCTGTCAGGCTGCATCTTCTCATCCAGTAGCCTTGCAGTTGCATGTTGGAACATCTGGGCTTTCACTCCCATTGAAGACCTCTCTGGGGGGTGTTCCTTGATGGAACCATATTAACCTGGAAATAATTCATAGCTTCTCATCTTCTGTGGAAACAAAAGCAGAACCCCCTTTTCCAAAGCAACATATCTTCTGACTTAAACCTTGTAATCAAGATATTTCTAAAATATATAGGTTGGTTCAATCTAGCAGTCTTTACACTCAAGGATCTCAAAGGAGTTAAAAATCCCAAGGACAGCACAATAATAATCAGCAACTTGTGTATTTTCCATTTTACATGCTGATTATAATTTTTATTACTCTATTTCCTTTTTAAGGACTTTATCATCCCCCCAAAGTCTACATGTATCTTTAAATACAGTGTAACCTGTTGAGAGGTTTTCCCATCTGGAGATGTCTTTATTGAGCATCTGTAATCGTTTTCTGACCAGGAGAGTTTTTATATTGCTAAGCTGCATGACTAGGAACAAAGCATGGCTGTGGTTGCTGGCTACACACTATTTGTCTTTTCAATGTGGTGCAGGTAACAATTCGTCACCCTTACCTCCTCAATTCTGGGAAACAATAATAGGAAGTAAGCAGCTGTGTTTTTTAAGCTCAAAACTGTGCTTTCAAGCCCAAAGGCAGTAGCTGGGAGAATCCTCTGTACCACAGCCTGTGGGAGAGAATGCAGAAATCTGGATGCCACTTAGCTCGTGACATCTGGCGACCAGCTCCATCTCTTGAGCAGTTGTGAGGACACATGTCTCTGCACTGCTTATGGCATGAGATTATGAGACTAGGAATCCCAGTATGGATCTGTTTCCGTGTGTTTAGAATCTTTTTAAAAACTTTTTCAGGTCTATGTGGTCAAAGCCTGATAGTGGGTGCCAAATATAGCCAGAAGAATCTCTCCTACCCACTGGTAACCAAATTACCAATCAGAGGCTTAATATTAATTGCAAACTGTTTTGTCTATTTTTCAGGTTTCTTGCTAGCTAACTCCTACATCTTAAATTAACCCACAATTACTAATCTGTGTATCACCATGTCTCATGGCTTTACCTGAGTTTATTACATCTTGGTCCTCCTGGCAGCTCTCAGCGTCTCCCTCACTCTACCTTTCTTCTCCCTGTATCTTTGTTTGATTTCCTGCCTGGCTATAACCTTGCTTGCCACAGGAAACAGCAGCTTCTTTTTTAACCAATAGTAGCAACACATATTCACAGCATACAGAAAAACCATACCACAGCACAGTTCTCGCACAGTGACATCACCCATAAGATCCCAACATGCCAGTGAGGAATCATCAGCTTTTCCCATGTTCCTGTAGGGTCTAAATTTGAGTATGTCAGAACTTCACATAAAGAACCTTACCCAGATTTTGCCATAGCGACTACACATCGTGTTTGCTAGGGAGGTGGCATAAATAAGTCATAGGCATGATTCTGGAAGAAAGAAAATGGATGAGCATGTTAATAGAAAATTCCTTAGGCACATTAAATTCAGGGAAATTATTTGAGTAAAAACAAAACATAAATATTAAAGAAGAAATCAAAAGACATGTTGCCTGTTGAGTGTATCATGAACTTCATGCAGCTAACTGATGCTCAGGGTGTGTTACTGGCTGCATTGTCCTCACAGTCTCAGTCATGGGGCTTCACACACATTTTGTCATCAGTTCCACACCTGTGTCTCGTGTGCACATATTTTGTGAGGACAAAGGTGAGAGTGAAGGTCATCAGGGTCTTTGGGTCTCTGACCTGACTTATTTCCTTGTTGGCTCTAACTTGAATCCTTCAGTGTTTTCATGATGGTAAATGTTAAGACTCTTTCCTGAGTTTAGGGCTCCACAATTTCCATTCCTTTTGGATTTTTCAGGACCTGATCCAGGTCCCCATACAGAATCACTTCCTCTCTATTTGATGTTTTGCATTTGTTCAGATCAGAATATATCATATACAATAAAAGTTACACATAAAAATGCTGTCAAGTGGTTCAAGTTCTTGAAACACAAGAATCCTTGAGTATGACCAATACTCCCAGTTCTTCATTGCTACAAAAAGCTGGATGTGGCATAAAACAAGAAGTCCCACCTCTGGAATGTGGAGACAGTGTTATCAATGTGGAACACTGGGCAAACAGTCTAGCTGGTTAGTGATATCCAGACCCAGTGATAGATTTTTGTCTCAAACACTATGATGTAGTTTGGTAGAGAAAAACATCTCATGTCAACATCATCAGAACTACACACATACACACGAACATACACAGAGAAAAAGGGGAAGGGAGAGAGGGAATGACAGACAGAGAGAGATGGAGGGAGGGATGAATATATAGAGAAAAATATAATACAAAACTAAAACCACATAACAATGGATAAAGAATCTTGAATAACATTTGGACACTTCAAGGATTACTATACATTATAGCTTTAAAGAGAATCCTTGAGTGTAATATAGAGAATCAGCCAAGAAACAGAGGCCAGCTCTTTAGGCCTCTCTCAACAGGCTCATCCAAGACCCACACATCTCTGTCCTGTCAGCACCCCCTGCTGGTCCTGGGCACACTGCATGTAGGTTTGTGCTGCAGGCCGCAGGAATATCATAAGAACTCAGCTGGTTATGGCAATGTCACTACCTGGAGGAATCAGGAAATTCCTCCAGAGGAAGCCAAATCCCAAGGAGTTTTTGGTGTTACTTGGCTTGTTATATATCAGCTGTATTCTATTATGAAAATCATGTGTGCCTTCATAGTTTTCCCAATTGATTTTTCCCTAAGAAGGGCTAACAATGTGGACTGATCACTCTCTAGACATACACATTCCAGGCATTTGGAGAACAGCCTCAGGAAAGACTTTCTCTGGAATCAGATATCTCCCCTAGCCACTTTCAAGGACTAAAGGAGACATCACCCAGGTGGTCACCCAATTTCTGAGGATTAACAGTGATAACAACCCACAGGCGAGTCTCCTGACTTAAGGTAAATTCCACAAGGGGACACCGCCTAGGTCAGGTAGACATTAAGTAATAGCTTTACACAATTTAGCTCAGACCCCTCCTTTCTTACAGCCTTACTAACTTTATAGGCCGCTAACTACTTACCTAACCACTTCTAGGAATATTTAGATAACCTTCTGTGCTAACAGCTATGCTCAGCCAGAACTCCCAGTTCAAGCCTCCCTGTAATTATCATTATTGGTAGCATCCGGCCAGGTCCATCACCAGATGGAGGAAAGTACCTTATTAGAGATACCTCTGTACTCTCTAAGAACAGACTTAAGCATCCAGGCTACCTGTTTGAGAAGGCCTGGTGGATGTGCTAATTAAGCTTAACTTCCTCCTTTCCCAACCCTTACCTCCAGTTCCAGATCTCCCTTTAACTATCACCAGAGGCATCTAGCTGTACACAGGTTGCCTAGAGACTGAGCACACTTTCCCCCACCCTGCAGAAAAACGGCAGACAGCTTGGACAGATAGGAGCCATAGGAAAAAAGAAGACAGTTTTATTTTCTCCCATTGACCTAGCAACTTATAGATTTTTAACATCCTTTACCAAACACATTTAAGGTTATAGTTGTGCACGTAAGATCCCTCTTCTTAGATATTAGTCACTTCCCCTTTGGGTCACAAATGGTAATTAACAACTAGTGCCCATCTTTGTAATTCTTATCAACCCTCCATTTGATCCTGATAGCGGACAATCACTGCCTGAGGAAGTTCAGGCTGAGTGTCCTGGGTGGAGGGGAGGATTGTGATTTTGGGGAGATATATAACTGTAAAGCAGAGGACAGAGAGAGGAAAGAAGAGAATGGAAGAACTAGACAGGTAAGAACCTGAGAGGAATGAACTGAGATGGGGAAAAACTAGATTGAAGGGCTAGAAGAGAGGACTAGAGGAACGAGATGGAAGATGAGGAAGAGCCAGATGAGAGAGAAGGAGACGGGAGAGGAGCTGATAGGGGAAAGAACTAGATAGATGAGAACCTAGAAGGGACAGAACTAGATGAAGGAATTAAGAAAGAACCTAGAGGGGATCGCTGACAAGTGTAGAGAGAAATCAGGCTAAAGATGACCTAAATATGAGAGCAGAATATAAGCTTATAACTGTCACAGAATAATAAAGTATATGGACTAAGGAGTTTTGTGTACATAGATTCATTTCTTTTCATCAAAGATTAATTATCAGCTGGTTGTAGATTCTTCTCGGACCCTGGGAGGGGACTATCGAGGGGCTGGACCCCCCTAGCCCCCGATAGGTTTGTGTCTGAGTCCACAGTCAATTTGTACCACTGTGCTTCTGGCACAATAATACGTGGCTGTGTCTTCAGATTTCAGACTGCTCATTTCCAGGTACAGGCTGTTCTTGGCATTGTCTCTGGAGATGGTGAATCGGCCCTTCACAGCATCGGCATATCTGATGGTACCACCACTATTACTAATGTATGCGACCCACTCCAGTCCTTTCCCTGGAGCCTGGCGGACCCAGTTCATGTCATAGCTACTGAAGGTGAATCCAGAGGCTGCACAGGAGAGTTTCAGGGACTTTCCAGGCTGCACTAGGCCTCCCCCAGACTCCACCAGCTGCACCTCACACTGGACCCCTTCAAACAGAGAATTCTGCTTAGAAAACTGTCCAGAAGCCAAATTTTCTCTTTCTTATTTCCACACAACACACAGTATCCTCTCTCTACTAATTACCTCTTAAAATAAAGACAAGGAAAAATAAACTGAGCCTCAAGTCCATGGTGAGTGTTCTGTGTTCAGTGCAAATCACTGAGTGGGAAGACTTGGGAATCCAGGGCTGGGCTCCTCTGCCAGAGCTGCAGGGTCAGGGCAGGGCTGGTTTTCATGAGCACAGAGAAGTCTTATTTGCATATTGCCCTGCTATAGGAACCACTGGGATTGGACCCAGGGAGGAAGGCAGTGCTCAGAGCAGATATAAGAAATCAAAGTCATTGATGACAGATGTACACATAGTACTGTAGTTCTGTATGGAACCTTCCTTACCTCATTTAGTTATCTTTGTGCAGGTGCTCAGAACATGCTGTTTTTCCACACTGTCATGTCATTTGGTGAAATTAACAACACCACACACACACAGTTGTGTTTCTCTATAGGAGCTCAGTCTTTCTCACTGTCTAAGCTGTACATGGCTTCTCTCATATGTGGATCTTGGACAGGGTCACACCTCCCTGGAGAGGTTAACAGAACACCTTGCTTGTGACAGGAACACTTTGGAATTATCTGATTTTCACATATTTATGAGACAACGCTGTCATCAGGACATAAGAGGACTATAGATGAGACATCCCTTGTCACTGCCTCTCTCCTGCCTCTTGGTTGCTATGAAAACATTCCTATCTGCAGCAAACTCACTTGTTCTGCACCCTGAAATTCTCTCATTGCCTCCTTTAAACTCCCAGTTTCCATTATCTTCTTTCATCTTTACACCAGGAAACACATGATTGTAGTTTAATTGCAGATCTTACCTTTTCCTGAGCGGCTGATGTATGTAGATAGTTACTAGAGAGCCTCCATTCCATGCAGGAGCCTTCCCAGGATAAATGACTTTCCACACATCTTATGATAAGCTAGACAATTTGGTCAGTGTTTGGTCTGATGTGCCCACCTTGTGTGAGGTCCATGGTGAGTGTGATGCTCATCCAAGACTCAATGCCTATGCCTGACCTTCCTGTTTTACTTGAATCCTGTACTGTCAACTATGAAACCTAAGTGAGGCTCTGCCTTGAGTCTATGGGAGCCCACTTTTTAGAATCCCTAAATTATTTCAGAATCTGATCCTGGTACCCACAGGAGAGTTAGTTCTTCCCTGTATGATAGTTACCATCTTGTTTGGGTCAGAGTACATCTTACATTTAAACATATGCACCATAGTTGAAATTACTGTTTTTTATTTGAACAATTTAAATATGACTGTATACCATTCTTGTAGAGAGTTTTTCTGAGATACTTTCCTGTGAAGTGGACAGGCAGCGCCGATGTCAGGAGCCCTTCATGCCCCTCTGCTATTGCTTAGGGGGATTCTGAACTCTCTTCATTTCCACCAGCCCCTTATGGCCATAAGTACATCCTGCTTATGTCTATGCTCATATTAATATGTTTTCTGTGTGTAGTGTTCATACAGCAATACAGGATTATATCATTGAATTTCAGACTATGCATTATAAGCTACAGAGTATTCTTGGAATTGTCATTGGATATGGTCAGTTTTTCTTTAATACAGTTTATGTATTTTATCTGAACACCAGTCTAAGACGTATGAGATCCCTTTCAGACCCAGTCCATATAGTAATCACTGAATGTAAATCCATATGGTACAAGGGGATTTAGAAGGTCACCGCAGTCTGTAACAATCCTTCCCCGGACTCTACCAGCTATTCCTCTCATTGGACACCGGCAAATGCCAAGATTTTGATCAGGAAACGGTCACATGTGTCCACCTTCCTTCTTACTCATGTCCACTCATCCCCAGAATTTCTTCTTTGTAATGAATAGCTCTTTATAAGAATAACAAGGAGAACCCAGGCCAGCCTCAATTGCATTGTGAACATTCTGTGTCCAGTGTTTATCAATGAATGGGCAGATCTGGGAATCTGAGAGTGCACTCCTCTACTGCAGCTGCAGGGTCAAGACATGGCTGGTTTCTATGAGCAGAATGATGTCCTGTTTGTATGTTTTCCTGTCTGTGTATGTTCTCTTGACCTGTGCTCAAGGGAGCCTATGCTCAGTGCAGATGTCACAATCATGATGGACACTGTATGAATGATGGAATTCAAGAAAACCTAACTTGTAATATGGTTGTACTCTATAAATATTCAACACTCAAGCATCTCAAGGCTCATTTACATCATTGTGGCTCCTTACATAACAGAGTTGTCTGTAATTCTGTAAGGAAGCCTGGTTCCCAGACAGGCAGGTTTAAAGTTATACGTTGTGGCAGGTTTGACTGCAATGTCACTCCAAGACCACAGATAAAGTTAAACCTTGATTCAGAGGTCAATCAGAGTAGCTGCTGCATCTGGCATCCAGTGCATGGCCTTAGATCACACCAGGGCTGCAAAGCTGACACCACTGTGGCCAGCTTTGCCCCCTCACCCCAGACCCTCCCAGTCAGTCATGGGCCTTTCTTGCTGCAGTCTCTTTGAGGCAGTCTCTGACCACAGCCCACCCTCCTGGCCTTAAACACTGCAGGCCACTGGGCCAGAGTGAGCAGCCCACCACCAGCTGGCTCTGTCATTCAGGTCACCTGTGCCCTTGCACACCTTGTGCCTAAGCCTGGCCTTGCACTGCCTGTGCCCTCTGCCCAGTGTGCAGTGCAGTGACAGCCAGCAGTGGTCTCCTTGTTCTCCCTGGGCAGCTGTGCACCACTGCTCATGGCAGGTGTCCTGGGAGCCTTCTGTACTGCATCCCAGGTCCGTGGGCTTTTCCTACCCATTTCCCTAAGTCTGCATTTCAGGAGGTCACTGCAGCTCCCTGCACAGAGGAGAATGCTGCCCTCCCTGCCCACACAGCTGAGCATCATCACAGCAGCTGGTCACCCCTGCACAGTTCTTCCTATGCTGTCATCATCAGCAGGTCTTTTTTTTTGAGACTGTGGGCATTGGTAGATTTCTTATGTCGCACTCTTTGGTAGTTATCAAACCACTTTTTAAAGGATAAAATATGAAATACCAAAATGATAGTAACTTTGATCAATGTAATATCAAACCCCACTGAATTGGTTATCACTTGATTTAACTTTTCCATTTTTAAGGCATCCATTGTGGAACTCTCTGTACCACAATATTGCTTACCATTTTGAACATGAGAAAGTCTTCTTTCCTCATTCCTCCTTTCAGTATTCTCAGGTGTCTCTCAAGATCAGCTATTTTCAGCAGACATATAAGGAAATGGTCATTTTGTAGTCCCAATTCAATTAAAAGTTCAAGCTAGCTTTGGAGTTGGAGTGTGGCTCTCCCCTTCTCTAGCTCCTAGCATACTTGTTAAAAGGAATAACCAAAGTCTCTGTCTCATTTCAGAAAAGCCAACTGGTATAAAATAGAAAAAACAAATTAAAGGACTAATCTATTGTCACTAATTTCCTTAGATTTTATTTTGACTCTTTAAAACTTTTCTTAAAGTGTAAGTATCTTCTCATTTTATATAGTTAACACACACACACACACACACACACACACACACACACACACACACACATATATATATATATATATATATATAAACTTTATTTCATTTTATAATGGTCATTTTGAATACACACTAATTCTAGAATAAGCTTCTTCTAACTTTCTGTAAATGATTTCTTGCTTGACGCTGAAGTAGGTTAATATGATAAATCCACAGGAGTCTGTTTAAGGAGCATTAGGGAAATTTATTAAGGTAAATTGAGGAAGTACACTCATGAATACAGAATGGAGTGGACAGCTGAAGTCATCCTCTGATCTGACTGGGAGCGATCGATCTAGCAGGCAGCAGGGGAAAGGGACTCCTGACCCTTCTCCCTTTCCCTTTAAGAGATTACATACATCAAGAAGCACTACCTCCTTCAAGCCCTATAGCCCAAGGTCATGGGTGGAGCCAATACTGCTACATTTCCCCTTTTTGTACAAATAAGAAGGTTCTAGACCCAATTCAATATATATACAATAACAATGACTATCAAGTACTATCCAGGAATAACAAATGGTAATAACATAAACAAAAACAGAACTACAATCAACAATAACAACATCGAACAAGAAACACATGCTAAATGTCCAGAGATGCCCAGGTCATAGGTAGATGGCAAATTACTGAGATTACTACAAAAGCTGTTCAATCTGAATATTCTAACTTTAGAATCTAAAATGTTCTTTGCTAAGATATGAGAGGATTATAACTGTAAAAGTCTTCAACCTCATTAAAGACCTGAGAAGGAAAACAATGTTACTTGACAAAACAGGAAGTGCAAACAAGCAATTTCCCAATTTTTTTTACAAGAATAGACAGAGATATCTAGCAGCCTGGACAGTTACCTAAAGTTTCTCAACACTGTGGGGCATGCAATTTGGATACAGGCCTAGAATATCTGACAGATCATTTTCAGAAGCAGGAAAATTTGAAAGACCATCTTACCCTGTGTTGGCAGAGTTTAGTAGTCACTTTTCCTTTTGTCCTGCTCATCCAGAAAGGACAGCATGCATACTGTCAGCAGTTGAGGCAGGACAGTTCTTTGCCCAGCAGGCCATTTTGTGCCAAGAAGAAGACAAATTTCCAAACTGAGTGTCTTTGAAGCTCCACATTATCTCAGGAGTAGATCAGTGCTACCAGGAATAATCATGCCTCACATCAACAGAATTCTAAGTTATTCTTCAGGTCTATGAAGTGTTTGAAGACTACCCATTCATCTAACATAAGTTTCTGTAACTCTGGAAAAACCTAATTAACATAACTACTCATAGGTGACTACTAATCTGCAAGCCTTACTTACCTAAATAACCTAAGGAGAAAGTATTCACAATAACATGGTGAGCAATCCGTAAGCATTGTACAGTATAAGGACAATGACTTCAAATTTATGGCAATACAAAAAATATCTTAAGCAGAGTTAGTAAGGTATAGTTCAATTTCCAGGTCATCCAGTGTCTGATAACACCAGGCTAAAAAATAAAAATAAATAAACAAATAAAAGGAAGAAGGGACCATGTGAAATCTCTCTTCTCTCCAAAAGAAAGAGAGGAGAGAGATGCCAGCCTGCCACTGAAGGGGAACAAGGTGCTAGCAGACTGGTAACAAATACCCCAGCCATGTGGCAACATATAGATTATAGGAGTGAATTAAATTAAGTTCAAAGAGCTATCTAATATAAGATGACACACAGGCTATCTTTTGTTTTTTTTTTAAGTAATATAAGTATCTATGTGTTTACTTGGATCTGAGTATATTTGAGACCAGGCAGGACACAGGAAATCTTCTGACCACATTTCTCTCAAAAGCCAGGCTAGCTCAGTCGGTAGAGCATGAAACTCTATATCTCAGGGTTATGGGTTCACATGCCTCCCATTGGGCACCAGATAATAGGATAAACACATGGGAGTCTGTTTAAGGAGTATTATGGAAATTTATGAGGGTAAATGGAGGAAATATACTCATGAATACAGAACAAAATAGACAGCTGAAGTTGTCCTCTGATCTGACTGGAAGCGAATCCACATGGCAGTTCAATCAACACAAGGCAGCAGGCAGCAAGGAGAAGGGACTCAATACCCCTCTCCCTTTCCTTTTAGGAGGCTAATACAACAGCAAGAAGCACCACTTTCTTTGGGTCCTGTAGCCCAAGGACATGGGTGGAGCAAATACCACTATAGCAGGTTATTGGGAATTAAGCTTGTGTACCCCAGGTGTATTTTATAGATTGTGCTCCTTTATCCCCTCTGAGATCTGCATGCGTATAACATTTAAAATGTTTAAGTTTTCTGAAGTGATCAATGATCTTTCCTCAGAGTGACCTTTGAAGTATCCAAAAGGATGATGAGGCCTCAGAACAAGGATTCCACTTTCATTGTGGTAAATCCTCAAAGCTGACACACATCACCCAAAGATTAGCTTTGGACTACAAACTGATCAGGATACCTCCAAAGTGGTCAGCTAAGAGGGTGTAGCCTCATTGTCTACTCCAGTATGACTTCAGGTAAGCCTTGCATTTTCCCATCACATCAGGATTCAACAACAGCTAGCTCCCCAGGACTTGATCATTATTTCAATATCCTCAATATTTCCTAAAGTTGCTCTTGCTTCTAGAAAACAGGAACTAATTTTAAAAACATGATTCCCAAGAGTTGGGGTGTGTGGTTTTTGGTTGCTTGGTGGATATTTGTCATAGTTTATGGGGTTTGATATATGTTGTTATTTGTCATGATCAGCGTGGAAGCTGAACAAAGGACATTAGATTCAGGAAACTCATTCCAAAAAGAAAATGGGGAGTTATAGGAATAATAGCCTAAAAGGGTAGGCTATTGAATCTAATTTTAAACTAAAAAGATAACTACTAGTCTCAAATATTTTATATTGGCATGGATTTTTGTATATTGATACAAATTTAAAACTTTAATTTTTTGTTGTACTGTACCAGAGTCCAGCTCCTGATATAGGCAGGGTCTGAAGTGGGTGGATGTAAGAGCGATGACTAAGAAATCAGATACTGGACACTCCTGAGTTTTGTTTTATGAGTGGTGGTGAGAAAGGAAGTACATCTTTGTATGGCTGGTCCTATTCTGACAACCTGCATCTCTCACGGACTTTATACTTGAGATCATTTCCTCATATGCTTTAATCATTGTTTGCAAAGTCTTTTCATGGTACACTAGACAGGGTGTCTCTAAGTTTGACTAAGTTAATTGATCAGAAGTTATTTCATATGACCTGTTATTCTATTAATCTATTGTAACCTAGCCATGTTTAGTAAAATAGTTATTTATATTTATTCAGTTGGCACTTCTTACTGAGGTGATATTTGCTCATCTGTCAAAATTAGGGAAAGGATGTAAACAAATTGCTAAATGGTCTTATTAAGAAAAACCTGGAGCCAGATATTGGGGGGTGGGGAACTGAGAGATCAGAGAAGCTGAAAGAAGCCAGCCACAAGTTCTTACCTCTAGGAAATCCTCAGCCAAAGAGAGAGCTACTTCCTGTATATCCAAACATATATGCTTTCTGTGATTTGCCTTTTTCCTCCCTCATTCTGTCCAGCACTATCACTTCCTGTCTGTCTGTACAGACCTCCAGACCTGTATGGTTAACTAGTGTTAACAGGCCTGGCTCTGTTCCCAATGTGTCCTTGAACTCATAGAGATCCAGATGTATCTCTGCCTCCTGAATGCTAGGATTAAAAGCATGTGCTTCCGTTGCCTGACTTTTATGTTTAATATAGTGGCTGGCTTTTTCCTCTGATTCTCAAATAAGCTTTATTAGAGAGTACAAATAAAATATCACCACAGAAGAACAGCATTGGAATCCATGTCACATGTTGTTCTTATCACACTCTATCAAAGACACAAGTTATAATAAACCTAACAAAACTTGTGTTTTGTGGTGAGGTAGTGTATGCCAGGTTTTTGCACTCAAGTCATCTGGGTATCCATTTTCTTTATGACTCTAGAAATAATGAGAGGACATGCTCAAGAGGAGAAATTCCCAGAACATCTCCATAGGTTATTGGTACATCTGTCATACTTTTGAGGTAAATTTTTGTCTGCAATTATTTAGTCAATCATTTCTTATGTGAATATGGGCTACAGAAGGTACTTTTGTACATGGTGTTAGAATCTTGGTAGCACACAGTGCATGTTCTTGGTCAAAACTGAAATCACTGGAAATTAGAGCCTCTTGTGGTTGGTTCTATGTTATCTAATAACCTTGTTTAAAAATTTTACCCTGCTAATCATGTTTCACCGTGAGCTATTTAGGCTGCTCCTTGGCTTGACCCAAGGTAACATAACTATGGTCTTTTTATTTTATCATTGTGTGGAGTCATCAATTCACTGTTTTGTGCAATATCTCAGGATTCTAAAGATCTAGTCAACTCGGTCTCAAATCTGAATCTTTGAATGTTAGTGTCACTACAAGAGTTTCCAGAGAAGCATCAACTTCAGATGAGGAAATTCTCTTTTTTTTTAAAGATCACTCAAGTTGATGATCCATTAACATGGAGCCCACAGCTAACACTGTTTCTCTGAATGACACCTTTCTAGCTCACACTTGAGACACCAGGCTCTTCCAGTCAGCAGCAACAGAGGAGTAACTCTGGGAGTATTTGTAGGCAACAAAAGCACCAACAAATCACAAACTGAAAATCATAGAACCCAGTTGACTATGGGAAGTGTGGAAGGGAGATGGAACCAGAACTGGATCTGACACTAGCTGGGATGCACACACTGATGACTAAGAATTTTGTAGGTTGAGGACACAAATATGACTACAGAGGAAACATTACTTGGGACTTTGTGTCCAAACTATTATTTAAGGTTTACTTACTTGTTTAAAGTTTTTTTTTTTCATTTTACATGCTGCCCACTGTTCCCTGTTCCCCCTTCTTCTACTCCCAACCTATCTCTCCCCATCCCAATCTCCGCTCACTCCTCCTAGTGGATATGGCTTCCCTTGGATATGCATCACAGGCTGGATTACCAAGTTGGGGCAGGCCCAAGCCTCTACCCCTTGCATCAAGGCTGAGAAAGGCACAGCATCATAGAGATTGGGCTCTTAAAAAGCCAGGTTATATACTTGAAATGAGTCCTGCTTCCATTGCCAGGGAACCCACAAACTCTTCAAGTGGCAAAACTATCGCCCTCATTCAGAGGGCCTATGTTGGTTACAGGCAGTCTCCCCAGCTTTCAGTTCAGCATCTGTGGGCTCCCACCAGCTTGGTTCTGCTGTCTCTGTGGGTTTTCCCTTCATGATCTTGACTCCCTTGTTCCTATAATCCCCCCTGCCTCTCTTCACCTGAACTCCCAGAGCTTGACTGAGTGCTTGGCTGTGTTTGTCTCTGCTTCCATCAGTCACTGGATGGAGGTTTTATGATGACAATTAGAACAGTAACTGATCTGAGTACAGGAGAAGGGTAGCTCAAGCACCCTCTCCACCATTGCCGTGAGTCTTAGCTGAGGACATCCTTGTGGATTCCTGGGGATTTCCTTAGCAGCAGATTTCTCCCTAACCCTACAATGGTGCACTCTGTTAAGATCACTCTTTCTTTGCTCTCCCTCTCTGTCCCTCCCCAAACTCTACCATCTCTAACCCTCATGTTCCTACCCCCCCATCTCCTCCTCTCAACTCCCCCTCCCAGTTTTTTTGAGAGATCTTAACCCTTTCCCCTTCCTGGGGTGATTTCTGTGTGTCCCTTTTAGATTTCTCCTCTTTACGTAGCTTCTGTGGAACTATGAGTTGTCACCTGATTATCCTTTGCTTTGCCTCTAATATTCACTTATGAGTGAGTAAATCCTGTGTTTGTCTTTCTGGGTCTGGGTTACCTTACTCTGGATGATTTTTTTCTATTTCCATCCATTTGCCTACAAATTTCATTATAACATTTTTTTTTTTTTACCACTGAATAATACTCCATTGTGTAAATTTATCAAATTTTCTTTATCCCTTCTTCAGTTGAGGGGCATCTAGGCTGGAGAGATGGCTCAGAATTTAAGAGCACTGACTGGTCTTCCAAAGATCCTGAGTTTACTTCTCAGGAACCACATGGTGACTCACAACCACCTAGAATGAGATCTGGTGCCCTCTTCTGGCCTGAAGTCATACATGCCGGCAGAACACTGTATACAAAATGTGCATATCTTAGAAAAAATCAAAACCAATCTGAGATACCATCTTACACCTGTCAGAAGATCAAAAACACTGATGAGAACGTACGTTGGAGAGAATTTGGAGAAAGGGGAACACTCCTCCACTACTGTTGGGAGTGTATTCTTGTCAGCCACTCTGGAAATCAATATGTCAGTATCTCAGAAAACTGGGAATCAACATACCTCAAGACACAGCAATACCACTCTTGGGCAAATCCTCAAAATATGCTCAACCACACCACAAGGACATTTGCTCAACTATGTTCATAGCAGCACTATTCACAATAGCAAAATAATTTTTTACCAAAATAAAAATATTTGAAAATAGTATTTTTCACAAATGATAACCAAGTATATTCTTTTAAGTTCTCTTGGTTTAGAAGAAGGAAATAAGGGATATTTCAGTTTCAAATTTACTTTTGGAAAATGATAATATTTCTTGGAAGCTGCAGTTTCTCCATCACATGTTCAGAAACAAAAAGGGTAAATTACAAATCATTCAAATTTCCTAAGAAATCTCAGTAGACTTAAAGTCAACCAGTGTCATAATTTCAGACTTATTTTGAAATATGAATTAAAATAAACACACATAGGAAATACAAAAAAATTAGATGCAAATTTGTCTGATAATCAGAAGCAACTCCACAGCTTAGAGGGTGTGTGGGAAATAACAATTTGTTCTAATGTGTGCACACATAGAAGGTTGAACAGACTATGACAGATGACAGGGGCCTCTAGAGGATATCCTTGGCTTGAAGAGGAAACCACAGGTTCTGACACTAAAACTCAAGCTCATTCAGCATAGTCCACAACTTCCTGACTTTTTTTTATTTTTATTTTATTTTACAATACTATTCAGTTCTACATAATAGCCACAGATTCCCTTGTTATCTCTCGTCCAACCCCCCTCCACTTCCCCCCAGCCAACTCCCCATTCCCACCTCCTCCAGATCAAGGTCTCCCCCAGGTCTGGGATTGACCTGATAGATTCAGTCCAGGCAGGTCCAGTCCCTTCCTCCCAGATTGAGCCACGAGTCCCTGCATAAGTCCCAGGTTTCAAACAACTATCTCATGCAACGAGCCCAGGAGCTGGTACCACTGCCTAGATGCCTCCCAAACAGATCAAGCCAATCGACTGTATCACCTATTCAGAGGGCCTGATCCAGTTGGGGGCCCCTCAGCCTTTGGTTTATAGTTCATGTGTTTCCATTCATTTGGTTATTTGTCCCTGTGCTTTATCCAACCTTGGTTTCAACAATTCTCGCTCATATAAACCCTATTCTTTCTCACTAATTAGACTCCCAGCACTCCACCCGGGGCTTAGCCATGGATGTCTGCATCCTGATTCCTCAGTCCTTGGATGGGGTTTATGGCACAACTGTTAGGGTGTTTGGCCATCCCATCACCAGAGTAGGTCAGTCCCGTCTGTCTCTCGACCATTGCAAGCAGTCTTTTGTGGGTGGATCTTTGTGGATTTCTGTGGGCCTCTTTAGCTCTTTTTTTCTTCCTTTTCTCATGTGGTCTTCATTTACCATGGTCTTCTATTCCTTGTTCTCCCTCTCTTTTCTTGATCCAGCTAGGATCTCCCGCTCTCTTTTCCTCAACCCTCGCCCTTCATTGCTCCCACTCATGTCCAGGCTGTTCATGTAGATCTCATCCATTTCTCCATGTCTTTCTTGGGGTCCCGTTTTCCAGGTAGCCTCATTGGTGATGTGAGTAGCAGTCCAGTCATCCTTGTTCCACATCTAGCATCCTCTTAGAGACCGGCCCCCAGCTCCCATTCTGCCCCCAACTTCCTGACTTCTGAAGTGAACCTCACTTGTGATCCTCAGATCTCTGCTTGTTCTTGGTGCCCCTTATTGGTACCAGAGGTCTCCATAGGGAGGTTTTGTGCAGGCTCTCACTTGAGTTCCTTCACTGTGCTTCTCACCATAAACAAGGTGGACAATGTTGTTTTTATACATTTTTTATCTGTTTTTAAAAAGTTTCGTTTTTTAATCTTTCTTTTTTTATTTTATATAAGCGATTTTCTAGTCATTTTACATATCAACCATAGATTCCCCTGTCCTCCCTCCTCCTGTCCCCCAGCCTTCCCCCACAACCCAGCCCCCATTTCTACCTCCTCCAAGGCAAGGTCTTCCCTGGGGAATCAGCAGAGCCTGGTACATTCAGTTGAGGCAGATCCAATACCCTCCTCCATGCACCAAGACTGAGCAAAGTGTCTTAGCATAGGACCTAGGTTCCAAAAAGTCAGCTCATGTACCAAGGACAGATCCCAGTCTCACTGCCTGGGGACCTCCTAAACAGTTCAAGATAATCAACTGTCTCACTTATCCAGAGGGCCTAGTCCAGTTCCACGGGAGCTCCTCAGCTACTGGTTCACACAGTTCATGTGTTTCTGCTAGTTTGGCTATTTGTCCCTGTGCTTTTTCTAATCATGGTCTCAATATCTCTTGCTCATATAATCCCTCCTTTCCCATTGATTGGACTCCTGGAGCTCCACATGGAGCTTGGCCATGGATCTCTGCATCGGCTTCCATCAGTCGCTGGATGAGAGTTCTATCATGACAGTTAGGGTGTTTGGACATCTGATCACCAGAGTAGGTCAGCTCAGGCACTCTCTCCACCATTGCCAGATGTAAAGCAAAAGATAACCAGACTGCAACTCACAACTCCAGGGATGCTACCTAGTAAAGAGGACACTAAGAAAGACATAGAGTTTGCCCAGCGACAGAGAAATGGATAAGATCTACATGAGCAAACTGGGGGTGAGGTGGGTAATGGAGGGCAAGGGTTGGGGGAAAGAGAGCTTAGGGGAATGGGAGGTCCTAGCTGGATCAGGAACAGAGTGGGAGAAGAAGGAAAGAGATACCATGATAAATGAAGACCCCCATTGGAATAAGAAGAAGAAGCAGAGTGGTAGAGAGGTCCCCAGAAATCCACAAAGATGACTCCACTATAGACTACAAAAGAACTCTTAAATTAGAGTGGTTGATGAGAAAAAAAATAAAGAAATACATTATTTTTAATTAAGTGTATATGTTTTTGTCTGAGTAGTTTAGTGCTCATGTAGACAAATGAAGGGCATGAGGTCCTCTCTACTTATAGGTGGTTATGAGCCACTAATTGCATGTGTCAAGAATTTACCATAAATATCCAGTTACTCCCCCCAGCACCTGGATGAACAATCACAAAATTTCTTCTCATATTTACTGCAAATCTATTCACAAGAGTATACATGCTACATCAAGATAGAATATTTTGGAGGGCATTTTTGTAAATGACAGCCAGAGACCAAGAGAACAAAAGGACCTCTTATCAAGTGGATGCTAAGAAATGGACCTCAGGGGAAAAAAATTATGGCAGACTATCTCTGGTTTGGACAGTGCAAAGTGTGAAGATTAAAGAGATGGGAGAGATTACCACAAGTAATGAGTTTTATAAATGTTGACCACAGTTAATAACAACACAATCTGTTCTTCTCATATGGAGAGAATAGATTTTATGCGTCATCCCCCAAACAAAAATTGGTCAATCACATGTAGATGAATTATTGCTTAGGACTTTGATGTGAAAGCTAATTTTTATCAAGATACATATGTGTAAATAAGTATCTGTAAAAAAATGATAATCAACTCTATCCTTTTATGGAATTCTATTGATGTAGAGGAAGAAAACCACAGGTATTTCGTTTTCCAGGGTGTCTTGGGAAAATGACATTAATTTAGGGAAGCTATGGTTTCTCTATCATGTATGCAAAAATAAAGAGAATGAATTGCGGATGGTTCAAAATTCTCAAGATTACCTACTGAACTGAACAGTAAATGAATATCAGAACTATTGACTCTTCTTAAAATATCTGTATATAGAAGGAAACATATAAATATATGAGTGAATACATATATATATATGTGTGTGTGAATACATATATAAATATAGGTGTGAATACATATATAAATACAGTGGTGAATATATATATATATATATATATATATATATATATATATATATATATAATTGTATCAAACTATGTGCCATTATCTAGGACAACAAGAATCAACTGCAAACCTGAGAGGATTTGTGGGAAAAACCATTTGTGGTAGTGTGTGAACACAGAAAGTTGAATAGAATAGGACAGTAGAGGGGGGCCTCTAGAGGATATCCTTGCATGGAAGAGGAAACCGCAGGTTCTGACATTGAAAGTTATGCTCATGCAGCATAGCCCAGAGCTTCCTTTCTTCTGAAGAAACCCCATACTTGTTGTGAGAGATCTTGTTGGCCCTGCACCCCCTGCAGGCCATCAATATCTCTATAGGGAGGTTTTTGTGCAGGCTCAGAATGGAGTTCCCTCACTGTGTCTCTGCCACAGTAATATGTGGCTGTGTCCTCAGTTTGTAGATTGTTCAGTTTTAAGAAAACTTGGCTCTTGGAGGTGTCCCTGCTGATGCTGACTCGGGATTTGAGATCTGAATTATAACTTGTGCCTCCATGATTCCACATTGCTCCCATCCACTGCAGCCCCTTTCCTGGAGGTTGGCGGGCCCAGAGTACACCATTGCTGGTTAATGAGAACCCAGAGACAGTGCAGGTCAGAGACAGGGTCTGTGAGGGCTGCACCAGGCCAGGTCCCGACTCCTTCAGCTGCATCTGGGACAGGGCACCTGAGGACAAACAACATCAACATCAGTCATACATCACATAGATGACATGCCTGGGTCCCTCTCCTGAAACCCTGACCCACTTACAGCTTGGAAAGGTCACCAGGCAGAGGAGCAGCACCAGGACAGCCATGCTCTGCTGGAGGCTCTGGTGAGAAGGAGATGGGGCTTCTCAGCTAGTCCTGGGCTTTCATCCTGAGCCTGAGGCCTGCTTTGCATTGGGGGAGGTTCCTGAGAGAATAAAAGGGAGCACAGGGCAAGGTTTCCACTCTTCCCTCAGGTGACTGAGATTTGCCTTTTGCTTTTTAGAGGACCTGGAGATGGAAACTCAGGAATATTTTCCTGGTTTTGTCTGGAATTCAAATCCCTGATAAACAGGGAATAGTATGAGTCACACTGTACAGGCAATGGATGCAAAACATAAGTGTGTCCACATTCATGTTGTGCTAACAGAAGAGGTTACCACATCCTCAATGCACTTGTACATCCCTGTAAATTCTAGCAAGGGCTTGAAATTTAGGCTTCTAGTGATGTGAAGTCCAGATTAAGGAACTACTAGAAATCTTTTCTCTTAGTGTCAGATGAGTTAATCTTTTTCTTATCATTCATCTAGGAAATCCAACTAATGAGGGAGCAACTCACAAACATTTAGTACATGTGATTTTGATATTTGTCTGTTGGTCTAACTATCTGTCACTAAGTACTTTTATATCTCTCCCCTTTTCTCTTTACCACATAAAGGACATTCCAAAACCAGGTTCCTAAATGTGATTATTGTATTGGTGAGGAATGGAAAGTCAGATGTTCATAACACCTCATAAAATAAATAGCATACAACCAGGCTTGAGGGTTAAGTTATCTGAAGTAATAAGGAGACAGAGAAAGCTAAGTGATGACAAGAAGTAGAGAGGAGGGCATGTTTCAACAATGGGAACTGTTTGCCCTGTGGTGAGGATCACCATAGAGAACAAGGGATTGTGGGGCTTTCTCCATGCCTTGGTAATGTAAATCACCAGGGAAGGGAAGAAAATAGCTTAAAACAATCTGTTCAGTAAGGACAAAGAGAACATCCTCCATTTCTTTCTCAATAGACACCCCATATGTTGTGTCCAGTATTCCTCTGTGCTTACTCTTCCTACTGTGAGTGGCAGTGGTGGAGATGGGTGTTAACATTGGGGAGACAGCCATTCCGTGCAAGCTCTATGGGCATCCAGTGCTATGAGTGCTGTTTTCCCCTTGCTCACATCGCTGTGAGGATTAAAAGAATGTATTTCAGACATTATGCTCCATGTGTTACATCTTGGGTTTGCCTGATTTTTCATGGTGGATATAAAATCTTGGGAAAGAATATCACAGGAATAATTGAACCGTTCTTACACCATCTTCGAGAGGTTCTATGAGATCCCTTACTCAATAGTTTTTGGTTTTGGGTACCTCAGGCATAGTTTCTGTCTGCATTTTATGCTCTCATGCTTGTGAGTTTCCCTTCTCCCTGAAACTCTCTAGAAAAAAAGTCATAAGAAAAATTCATTTCAATGCGAGTGTGTTCAGAATAAAGCTACACATTATTTAAAATAATCTTCTATTTGAGAGTTGAATCCTTATACTAAAGGGCTTGTTTAGTCATTTCTTCACTTATGTCTGGTGGACACATGGACACTCAGTTAATGTTCATGTTACATTGACAGTACGAGACTGTATATGTGTAGCAAGTTGCTGCTGCTATGTGTTCATAATTGTAATGGATTTACTGTATCTATAAGACCTCGCCCAAATCTACAACATTTCCACCTGTCTCATTTTGGGATTTCAGTAGGTGCATTGTGTGTGTGTGTGTGTGTGTGTGTATTGGAATGAGTATTCAGCAGTGACTTATTCTCAATACTATGGCAGTCATGGATCCCTGCTTTAAATATTATGCATTGCAAAAGCAGGCTCCTCTGCCCAATGATGAGAGCAGCACTAGTCTTTGGGTACAAATATAGAAGACAGTTTAAGTATATGTTCCTTGGCAAAATACCAGTAGTAGATTTCCCCATACGGGTGTCATCTTTGTACTGTAGATTTTTGACCATTTCTGTGTTGTAAATTTTAAAAATCATTGTAAAATGTTTTACTTTTAAAATATACTTTGTACCAATAAAAAGTTTTGAGGACCCCAGGTGGGTAATGTAGGGAAAGGGGGATGGCTAAAGAAACACTCCCTGACCCCAGAGCCCAGAAACAGGGAAGGAAACCCACTCTGGATCTGCAATCTGAGCCAGAGAAAGACACAATTTATCCCCAAACCCAGAACCACATAAACATCCTCTGACTCTGAAACCAGTACCAAAGAAACACACCTTGTCCGTAGAATCAGAGCCAGTGGAAAAAAAAAATATGCATTGGCCTTAGAATTAGAGTCAAAAAGCTAAGAAAGGCCAGTGAAAGAAATAGTTTGGTTCTGTAATCAGGGCCACCTTTGCTCCTAACCCACAAAACTAACCAATCCTTGAGCAGAAAAAACTAACTAATCCCTGGACAGAAAGTCTTCTCCCTGGAGAAACTCTACCCTCAAGAGATGCTATCAAAAGCACCCTGACTATTCAGTTGTTGGTTTTTCTTTCCCACCCTGGCAGAAGCAGCCACTCTCCTGGATGCCTTCTTCCCCAATAAATCACTTTCTCAACAGATTTTGGGGTGTGAAGACCTTCATCTGCTGGCATAGAGAAGAAGAACCCTGCTAAGATGTCCTCTAGTGGACTGAGCAGAAAAAACCTTCCAGAGACCTTCCCATAGGGGGGGCTGAGCAAGGCAGAACAGAACAGAAGAACCTTGCTGAGATGGCCCTTAGGGGACTGAGCAAGATGGAGCTGAAAAGTAACAACTTTTGCTGGAGCAGGAGGAGACTGCTACATTGCTGCAGGTGTTTCCCCTTTAGCAGAGTGAAGCAAAGAAGCAACATCTTAGACCTGAGAAGAAGAGCTGTGCTAGGAAGCCCCCTTAAGTGGAGACTGAGCAAAACTCAGCTGTAGCAGCTCTCCGGGAGAGGAGTAGGATTACTATATTCTGCAGGGAGACCATCCCCCACCACACAAGTTATAGCCTGACTTTAGAACACTCAGGATACCTTTCCCTGCTGAGCTGTCACAGGTAACAGCTCCAGACCTGACTCTCCTGAGTAGTCAGGATATCTCTTCCTCCAGAGCTGAGCTGTTCCATTGCAGCTCCAGCTGTCACAGCTCTCTTAGCAGCTTGAGGTATCTGGGATACCTTCCCCTCCAGTGCTGAGGTTTCCCATCGCAGCTTCAGCTGTACGAGCTGCCCTAGCAGCTTAAGGTATCCAGGATACCTTCCCCTCTAGAACTGAGCTGTCCTCGCAGCTCATGGTGTTGCCTGACACTCAGAACAGTCAGAATACCTTTCCCCCAGAGTTGCACCACTCACCTGCTTATAAGTAGGGCATGTGCGAACACTCTCTTCCCCATGCTGGTCCACTTAACTGGCTTAGTTTTGGGCTTGTCTTGTAGAGGGAACCATAGTTATTGTGAGTTCATGGGTGTAATAACCATGTGATGTCCAGAGGCCACCATCTCATAGCACCCTCCCCATTCCCCAGTACTTATATTCTTTCAACCAACTCTTCAATAATGATACTTGAGCCTTGTGGGAGGCATATGGAGGGGTAGTGAAGTGGAGGGTGGGGGAGTTTTGATATTGATATTTTATCTGTAGATAAGCACACACATGGTTGTTTATTCTCAGCTGTGAACAGTCATAGACTCTGTAAATTCAAAGATGCTGGTGGTGGATGGAGAGTCACTATTTGGGGATGTGATTATTGGTTGATTGTCTTTGTCCATTGGTTGACTTCATACCCACAGGCATATTGGAAACTTATTTGAAGTTATTTGGTTTAAAAAGGAAGACATGAATTTGGGAGGAAAATATGTCAGGAGGACCAGAGCTGAAGAAATTGGGGAGAAGTTGTTGAGTGAGGATATGGTCATGATATGTTGCAAATGCACATGATTAAAAATGTTAAAGAATAATTCTCAAAATGGTATGGTTTATTAAAAATCCTTAGATTTGCATTTCCCTGATGATTAGGGATGTTGAGCAATTCCTTAAATGTCTTTCAGCCTTTTGAGTTTCCTCTGTTGAGAATTCTCTGTTTAGTTTTATAGCCCATTTCTCAATTGGACTGTTGGTCATTTTGATGTCTACTTTCTTGAGTTCCTTATATATTCTGGACATCATTCCTCTGTCAGATGTGAGGTTGGTGAAGATCTTTTCCCATTCTGTAGGCTGTTGCTTTGCCTTGTTGACCATATCCTTTGCTCTATAAAAGCTTCTCAGTTTCAAGAGGTCCCACTGATTGATTGTTTCTCTCAGTGTCTGTGCTACTGGTGTTATATTTAGGAAGTGATCTCCTATGCCAATGCGTTCAAGACTACTTCCTACTTTCTCTTCTAGCAAGTTCAGAGTAGCTGGATTTATGTTGAGGTCCTTGATCCACTTGGACTTAAGTTTTGTGCACGGTGACAGATATGGATCTATTTGCAGCCTTCTAACACGTTGATATCCAGTTATGCCAGCACCATTTTTTGAAATTGTTTCTTTTTTTTCCATTGTACACTTTTGGCTTCATTGTCAAAAATTATATGTTCATAGGTGACAGAGGAGGGTTTATATGAGCAAGAATTGTTGAAACCAAGGTTGGATAAAGCACAGGGACAAATAGCCAAACGAATGGAAACACATGGACTATGAACCAAAGGCTGAGGGGCTCCCAACTGGATTAGTCCCTCTGAATAGGTGAGACAGTTGATTGGCTTGATCTGTTTTGGAGGCATCTAGGCAGTAGTACCAGGTCCTGTGCTCATTGCATGAGATAGCTGTTTGAAACCTGGGACTTATGCATGGACGCTTGGCTCAATCTGGGAGGAGGGGACTGGACCTGCCTGGACTGAGTCTACCAGGTTGATCTCAGTCCTCTGGGGAGGCTTTGCCCTGCAGGAGGTGGGAATGGGGGTTGCCTGGGGGGAAGGGGAGGGGGCAGGAAGGGGAAGAACAAGGGAATCTGTGGCTGTTATGTAGAACTGAATGGTATTGTAAAATAAAATAAAAGGAAAAAAATCAAAAGGACTCTGAGATACCATCTTATGCCTGTTAGAATCAATAAGATCAAAACCACTAATGACAGCTTATGTTGAGAAGGATGTGGAGAAAAGAGAAATCTCCACTGCTGGTGAGAGTATAATCTTGTCAGCCACTCTGGAAATTAGTAGAGCAGTGTCTCAAGAAACTGGAAATCAGCCTACTTCCAGACCCAGCAATATCCCTTGGTCATATCCTCAAAATATGCTCAACCACACCACAAGGACATGTGCTCAACTATGTTCATAGCAGCACTATTCATAATAGCAAACTAATTTTTAACAAGATGAAAATTTTTGAAAATAGAAGTTTTCACAAATGATACCAAGTATAATCTTTTAAGTTATCTTGGTTTAGAAGAAGGAAATAATAGATTTTTCTGTTTCAAACCTATTTTTGGAAAATGATAATATTTCTTGGAAGTTGCAGTTTCTCCATCACATGGTCAAAAACAAAGAGGATAAATTACAAATTACTAGAAATTCCCAAGCTTCCTAAGTGGACTTAAAGTCAACAAGTGTCACAATTTCAAACTCCTTTTGAAATATCAATTGATAAACACACACACACACACACACACACACACACACACACACACACACTGAATATATAAATTTAGCTGCCATTCTGTCTGGTAATCAGAAGCAATTGGATAGCTTAGGGTGTATGGGGAAAAATTGCTCTAATATGTGCACACATACAAGGTTGAATGGGATATGACAGTCTGGAGGGGCCTCTAGAGGATATCCTTGGCTTGAAGAGGAAACCACATGTTCTAACATTAAAACGCATGCTTATTCAGAATAGTCCAGAACTTAATAGCTTCTGAAGTGAACTTTACTGGTGGTACTCAGGAATCTCTGCTGGTCCTTGGTGCCCCCTATTGGTACCAGAGGTCTCCATAGGGAGGTTTTCGTGCAGGCTCACACTGAAGTTCCCTCACTGTGTCTCTGGCACAATAATACATGGCTGTGTCCTCAGTTTGCAGATTGTTCAGTTTTAGGAAAACTTGGCTCTTGGAGGTGTCCCTGCTGATGGTGACCCGGGAATTGAGGGCTGAATTATAATATGTGTTTCCATTCCATGCTATTCTTCCCATCCACTGGAGACCCTTTCCTGGAGGCTGGCGAACCCAGCTTACAGTATAGTCAGTTAATGAGAAGCCAGAGACAGTGCAGGTGAGAGACAGGGTCTGTGAGGGCTGCACCAGGCCAGGTCCTGACTCCTTCAGCTGCACCTGGGACAAGGCACCTGGGGACAAACAACAACATCATCATCATTCATACATCCCATAGATGACATGCCTGTTCCCTCTCCTGAAACCCTGACCCACTTACAGCTTGGAAAGGTCACCAGGCAGAGGAGCAGCACCAGGACAGCCATGCTCTGCTGGAGGCTCTGGTGAGAAGGAGATGGGGCTTCTCAGCTAGGCCTGGGCTTTCATCCTGAGCCTGAGGGCTGCTTTGCATTGGGGGAGGGTACTGAGAGAATAAAAGGGAGCACAGGGCAAGGTTTCCACTCTTCCCTCAGGTGACTGGGATTTGCGTTGTGTTTCCTAGATAAACTGGAGATGGCAACTCAAGAACATTTTCCTGCTATTTTCTGCATTTCCAATCCCTGAGAAATGAGAAATAGTATGAATCACACTGTGCAGACCTGACAAGCAAATCATGGGAATGTTTATACTAAGTGAGTCCACATCCACACAGTTCAGGCAGAACTGGGTACCATGCCCTAATACATTTGTACATCTCTATAAATTCCTGAAGTGAATCCAGGATGGAGTTGGGCCTCTTATTAATCAGAAACTCTGCTTAAGGAACAGCTAAATTTTATTATCTTGGTGTTAGTGGGATCGACATTATTCTCATAACTCATCTAGATTATAGCTTGTGAGGAAGCAGCTCTCTAACATTATTACATGTGATCATGTGTTTATCTGAGAGGAGCCCCAAGAGACTGTTTTCAAACTATTCACCTTCTCAATTGGGAACACTATACCTTGGAGATTAGTTTTAGTGCCTTTTGATTTATTCCAGTCTATCTTTTTCTGTGTACTTTATACCTCTTTTTGATCAAGTAACACAGAAAATAACATGTTTCTAAATATGATTATTGCATTGGTAAGGGTTGGGAAGATCAGTTGTTTATAAAACACTATAGTATTCAACTAGGTTTGAGGTTTATGTTTCTAAAGTAGAAAATAAGCCAGAGAAGCTGAAGTCAAGACAAGAAGTAGAGAAGTAGACATGAACATGGGGACCCTGTGCCTTGAGGTGTTGTTCACTATAGAGAACAAGAGTTATTGAGTTTTCCTCCACACCTTGCTTATGTAAACCATGGGGATGTGAAGCACAGAGCTGGAGTCCACCTGCTCAGTCAGCACACCGAGAATGTTTGTATTGATATTGGAGATCTCACATTTTGAGTCCCTTATTTCTATGTGCATAATCTTTGTACTCAGAGTGGCAGTAGTAGAGACAGATCTTAACCTGAGAGAGTCAGTCATCCTGTGCAAGCTCTGATGGTCACCCACACTATGAGTGCTGTCTTCCCACATTCTTGATGCTCTGAGTGTTAGATGAATATTTTCAGACATTATTCTCAGTATGTCTCATGGTGGGCTTATCTGATAATTTCATTGTGGTAACAAAAATTTGGGTAGGAATATTACAGAAATAAATGTACATCTCTCATACCATATTGGAGAGCTTACCATAAGTCTCATTATTCAACTATTTTTGTCTTTAGTGACTTTAGAGATAGTTTGTATCCATATTCTGTACTCCCTTGCTCCTTGGGTTTCCCTTTTCAATGATTTCCCTAAAGAAATTCACTAAGCAAAATTATTTGCAAAGGGGAAGAATTCATGATAATTCCACCCAATATTTATAATTACATCCTCTTTGAGAGGTCTTATTCCTAAGTGTATGTTCAGTCATTGTTCTCTTATGTCTGGTGGATGCAGGGACACTCACTTAATGGGTCATGTTTTCATGACAGTATCGTGTTGTACATTTGTGTTATGGTTAGAATTTTGTCAACATAATACAAACTAGGTCATCAGGGAACAAGGAACCTCAGTTGAATAAGAAGGCCTTCATCAGGTTGTTCTGCAAGAATATCTGTGGGGTCATTTTCTTGAGCAATGATTGATGTGGAGGGTCCAGTCTGATGGGAGTGGTGCCATCCATGGGAAGGTGTTCCTGAGTTGTACAAGAAAGCATGCTGAACAACCATGGAGTGTAAGATGTTAAGCAGAGTTCCTTCATGGTTCCTGATTCAGTTCCCACCTCCAGGTTCCTGCTTTGATTTCATGTCCTGATTTTCCTACATGATGGACTGCATGATTTAAGATGACATAATCTCTTTCCTTCCCTCACTGATTTGATTATGATGTTGGTCACATCTGTAGAGAAAACACTAGGATAATTTCAAAGTCTTCTGACAAGAGGATGGATGTGGCGTCTGCCCAACTGCAACCACAGCCACACATACAGTCCCACATCCAAAAGCACACACACACACACACACACACACACACACACACACACACACACACACACAATCATCTCCACAGGCAGAAACATATTCACAGGTAGATGGACTAACTTTCTGTCTTTATTCATTTTATAGGTTCACTCTGGCCTGGATTCACTATGTAGACCAAGTTGATATTGAACTGTGAGAGATTCTCTTGCCTCAGTCTCCCTAGTGACTGGCTTAAAGGTGTGCACACCATTCTTGACCATCACATATACTGTTTTTTAACAATTAATTTTTTTGGAAAAAGATTTTTCTTGCAATGTATCTGATCATTATTTCCTTTATGTCATCTTTTCCTAGATCCTCCCTTCAAATTGCCAAATTCCACAACCAGCAAAGTTTAAAGGGCATTTAAGAGATTGGCTTTATGACATTAAGTTTTGTATAGACAATGATTGATTAAAAAACCCATAATTGCCAATACATGTTATCTTATAAAATAGTTTTCTTTTGTCCCTACCTAGTACATGACCTGCATGTGTGGTTTGGCTGTTTGTCTGACATGTCAGAAGCCTCTCTTTTACACACCTTTCTCCAGTGACTCCAAAGCTGGCCCTAATTCTGTAGTCATGCCAGCCCAAGGTAATAGAGCTCAAGTTTCCCTGATGTTAATTGATATGTCTCTGGGTGAAATACTGTCTTGGAGCACAATAAGGATTTCACATACATCTTTGAAAACCAGAGGTGCAATCACATTTGCATAGCGTAATATGTGGATGTTATAAGAGTCAACTTATCTAAAAAAAGTCCCCATCGAGCTAAAATATCTCTATCTAGGTCAATTAATCTGAATATATGTTTTATAAGACCTTTTGAACAAATATCTATAACACTATTCTTATTTTCATTATGAGTATTAATATCAACATAATATATAATTATATTTTCTAGGTAGGCTTGTAAATGCTTCCATATTTTGTAATATCATTATTGTAAACTTTTGGAATATACAATATTTTATATATCATAATATATAATCAATTTTATGTACCAAATGCTATTATAACTTAAATGAAAATTTCTCTGAATAAAGTATACTTTAGTATTAAAAGTCATGATGTATTTTATGTATTTGTTTTATAGGTTACTATATCTATCTATATATCTATATCTATATCTATATCTATCTATCTATCTATCTGTATGTATGTATATTGGCTTCTCAAGACAGGGTTTCTCTCTGTAGCTTTGTGCCTTTCCTGGAACTCACCCTGTAGCCCAGGCTGGCCTCAGACTCACAGAGATCTGCCTGCCTCTGCCTCCCGAGTGCTGGGATTAAAGGCATGCACCACCATTGCCCTGCTAGGTTACAATATTTTTATTAATGCATACACTGTGTTGTGATAAAATTCATGGCTGAAGAGATGGCTCAGTGAGAGGTGCCTGCCTCCCAGTATGAGTATCTCAGTTTGATCCTCTGCAAATAACTACAAAGCTAGCTGTGATGGTTTATCCTATATTCCCAGCACTGGGGAGTTGATGACTGGAGGTTCTCTGAGACTTCACATCCAACCCTTCTATCTGAACATATGAGTTCCAGGTTCTGTGTGAGACCCTGTCTAAAAAAATAGGCTAGCGATCAATAGAGGAAGACACTCAGATTCTACTTGTGACTTCCACATTTAAGTGCAAATATACATATATGCACATACAGCCTCAACAATTAGCCTTCCCAATCATTCAAACAATGCCCGTTCCCTGTGTTGAACTCATAGTTTGTTGTTATTTAGAAGCCTGTCATGGATGCTGCAGACTTAAACTGAATTGCTTCTTATTCAAAACAAGAACAGAACTTTTGTAACTCACTACATTATTGTTCCCTTTCTATTAAATACCACTTTCCATCTGCAATTCCCACCCTAGTTATTGCTGTTCCCCATCTACCCATGAGATTGCCTCTTTTATGTCTATGAATGTGAGAAATGACATTTTTCTGTGTAAAATTCTGATCTTTATTAAAAATTAGAATGATTCTTGAGTTAAGAACTTGCAGATAAAAGGCAAACACTAATGTAGTACTGTATGCCTAGCCCTCCTATCTTTCAAAACATCACTTTTTTTCCTACAGTTATAATGTTTTAATTATAGCAGTGCATTATATAATCCTGAAACAAACACAAACTTCCCCAAGTTCCTCTCCTTGATGCCCAGCACTTATGACTAACTAACACAGCAGAGAAAGAAAGTGTAAAGGATCGATGTTCTCAAGAAAGTAGGAGTAGGGAAGACCAATCAAATCAGCCAACCAAACGAACAAACAATAAAGAGAGGAGGAAGAGGAGAGTGAGGAAGAAACTGCATCCCTAGTTGATGGCTCCTACCAAGAGTCTGGTAAGGCTGCTGAGATGTGTCTCAGCCACTGGTATTCTGAGTGTCACTGGGGTCTTAGACACGAAGGGAAGTTAGGCTGTCTACAGAGGTTTGCTCAGGGAATGGAGACCAAGTTCCTGAAGTTAACCTCCTACGCAAAGTCTCCCTGGGTGCCTGACCCCTGAAATTGGCTTTGTGACCAGATGATGCTGTGGTAACTTCTTTAATGTAAACAATTCATATTATGAGAATACATGCATCTCTCAAGAAATACACAAACACCCAGAAATAGACACACAGACAGACATACAACAACAGAGACACAGCTACACAAAGATACACATACAAGGACAGACAGGTATACATATATTAACATCCTATGACATTTAGAATGCTCTTTTACATTATATGTCATTTATTCTACTTAAAAACAAAATATCCTGCTAGTTTATGATGTACTGTGATTGTATTAGTCCATTCCAATACACTCTCTCTTTTCTCTTTTACTCTTGAAGACCCTCTGACCATGCCTTTTCTCATGTATCTCCCTTCCTTCTTTCTATCCTTCCCTGCTTCCATGCCTACCTCTCTTCTTCCTTTGTCTACTCACAGAATTGAGATCACCAGGTCAGGTGGTCTTGGGTATGTAATTCTCTTAGGGACCACCACAATATTTGCTAATATCATACTAGAACCATATTCTTATGGACATTGCACAGGGACCCCTTCCTCTCCATTCTAAGACTTGATTGCATTCTTTCTTTTGGGAAATAGCATTCATTCTCTTGATTACAAGGAAAATTTATTCTTTTGGCTTGAATATCCATTTCTCTGGTCATTAGAGAAGTTGGCCTTATGCAACCTTTTCTTCCCACATAGATTGGTCAAGATAAAGGAGCCTAACCAGGGAATGGAGTGCAGGATGATGTCTGTTCATGAGGACATCACCTCTCAACTCCATGCTCCCTGAGATATCTGTTATCTTCCTGACTCAGATTAAATGATAGAAATGAGTTGCCCTTGAGAAGAACAATGAGAATGATCTATTGGGTGAGACTGCGTCCTAACGTTTAACAAGTAGTAGTGATGTTTCAAACACACTATTAAGCAATCAAAATGAGGAATATGTCTTTGAAATATTAACATTTGAATCAAGGCCTCATTTATACTACTCAAAAATTCTTTAATTATAATGTCTCCTATGAAAGATGTCAAAAAATGAAAGACATACTTTATTTTTAACTATGTGTATATGTTGCTCTGTGGGTAGTTTAGTGCTCATGAGACAAATTAAGCAAAGGTCTTCTGTGCTTACTGTGGTTATGAACTACTAAAGATGTGTGTCAGGAACTGAACATAAATGCCCAGTTGCTTCCCCAGCACCTGGATGAGTTATCAACCTTTTTTCTCTTGTTTTCTGTAGCTCTCTTCACAAGAGTCTACATACCACATTGAGTTTAATGAATATGGGGGGCATTTTGTAAATGGCAGCCAGGCAACAAAAGAACAAAAGGACCTCTTATCAAGTGTAACCTAGGAAACAGTTCTCAGGGAAAGTAAAACTATATCAGTGTATTCGTGGTTTGGACAATGAAAGTGTGAAGATTAATTAGTTAGATGGAAGGGATTGTCTCAAATAATGAGTTGTATGGATGTGATCACAGTTATTAACTACATATCCTGTTCTTCATATATGCAGAGAGTAAATTTTATGAGTTATCCCCAAAACAAAAACTGGACATTCAACATGTGGAGGAATCATTGCTTAGTACTTTTAGTAAAAACTCATTTTCAACAAGATACAAATGTGTCTGTAGGGAACATTTTTTGCAGGCTCACACTGAATTTCCCTTACTGTGGGTCTGACACAGTAATATATGGCTGGTCCTCAGTTTGCAGATTGTTCAGTTTTAAGAAAACTTGGCTCTTGGAAGTGTCCCTGCTGATGGTGATTCGGGTTTTGAGAAGTGAATTATACTCTGTGTTTCCACTCCATGCTATTCTTCCCATCCACTCCTGACCCTTAGCTGGCAGACCCAACTTAAACCGTAGCTGGTTGATGAGAACCCAGAGACAGTTCAGGTGAGAGACAGGGTCTGTGAGGGCTGCACCAGGCCAGGTCCTGACTCCTTCAGCTGCACCTGGGACAGGGCACCTGGGGACAAACAACATCACTATCAGTCACACATCCCATAGATGACATGCCTGGGTCCCTCTCCTGAAACCCTGACCCACTTACAGCTTGGAAAGGTCACCAGGCAGAGGAGCAGCACCAGGACAGCCATGCTCTGCTGGAGGCTCTGGTGAGAAGGAGATGGGGCTTCTCAGCTAGGCCTGGGCTTTCATCCTGAGCCTGAGGGCTGCTTTGCATTGGGGGAGGTTCCTGAGAGTATAAAAGGGAGCACAGGGCAAGGGTTCCACTCTTCCTTCATGTGACTGAGATTTGTCTTATGCTTCCTAGATGAACTGGGGATGCAAACTGAAGAAAATTTTCTAGTATCATCTGACTTTCTAATTGTTGCATGCTTTGCACTATGCAGGCCTTGGATGAAAAACACTGAGTCCACAAACATTGTGGACTCTGTACAAGCAGAACAGGTTACCACATTCTTGATGCATCTGTATATTCCAGGAAATTTATGCAGAGGGTTGAAATTTAGAATGATGTCAAATCCAGATTAAGGAACTACTGGAAATCATCTGTTAGTGGAGGTAATCTCGTCTTCTTACTCACCTAGAATATCCAACTTGTGAAGAAGCAACTTACAAACATTTAGTGCATGTGATTATAAATGTTTATCTGAGAGGAGATCCAAGGTATTGACTTTGCTTCCATGTCAGTGGGCATACAGTATTCACCTGCCCTTTCAGCAACAGGATATCTGGAGAAGAGTTGGACTACCTGCTGATTTTTTGTCTGTCTGCCGGTCTGACTGTCGATTTATCTCTATGTAGTTTTACATCGCTCTTCTTGCCTCTTGTCAGCTTGTAAAAAATAACAAATCCTAAACAATGATTATTTCATTAGTAAGGGTTGGGAAATGAGATGTTTACAACACCTCATAAAAAAGCAGTGCATGCAACCCAGCTTGAGTGTTATGCTAACGTAAGTAATACAAGAGAGAAATAACAGTCAGTGATTGACAAGTAGTGAAGAGGGGGATGAGCTTGAACATGTAGAATCCCTTCCCTTGAGATGGGGCTCACCACAGAGAACAAGGGAATGCAGGGCTTTTCTCCATGACTTGGTAATGTAAATCACCAGAGAAGGGAGGAGAATAATTCAAAATAACCTGTTGAGTAAGTCCCAGATGCCACCCACCATTTCTTTATAATTGGACACCCTATTTTTGTGGCCCTATTCCTCTGTGTATAATCTTTGTACTGTGGGTGTCAGTAGTGGAGATAGGTCTTAAACTTGGGGTGACAGACATCATATTTAAGTTTAGATAGGTACCCATCACTATGAGTGCTCTGTTGTCCTTATTAGGGATGTTCTGAGTGTTAGAAGAATATTTTTGAGACATCTTGGTCAGTATATCATCTCGAGTTTGTCTGATATTTTTATTTTGGCTATAAAATCTTTGAAATCATTATCATTCTTATATTCTTACACCATATTTTAGGAACTTGCTATGAGGTCCCTTACTCAAGTATTTTAATTTCTGCTTAACTCAGGGATAGAATACTGTACTCTCATGCTACTTGGGTTTACCTTTCCTATGAAACTCTGTAGAAGGACTTTACCAAAAGAAAGTAATTTGGAAAGGGATGGTGTTCATGGTAAAGCCAAACAAGTTTATAATTATCTTTTATTTGTGAGGTAGAACTTTATTTTTAAGTATATGTTCAGTCATTTATATATTTATGTCTAGTGGACACAGACATTCATCAGTGGGTCATGTTACAATGATAATACCAGATTCTTTAGTTGTATGGTAGTTAGAATTTTGTCAATGTAGCACAAGCTATGGTCATCTGGGAAGAAGGAACCTCAGTTGGAAAGTATCCAACCTCATCAGATAGGCCTGTGGAAAAGCCTGCACTGATATTTTAGTTACTTTGAAATGGCACAGTTAATGAGGAGGGAACTGGAGAATACTTTGTTTGAAACAGGGAAAAAGGTTTCCTGAAGAAGAAGCCATTTTATGAATATTGAGACAGAATAAGGTTTACCCAAAAAATCTATAAATCATTCATTCCTACTGCCATCTCTCCTCTGCCTCTCACTCCTGATGACAACACGTTCCAGTCCCTCCTACTCTCTTGTCTCTTCTATCTTTTCCTCCACTCCTTCCCTGACTTCTTTCAAATTTTCTGCTTCCTTATTTCCTCTTTCCCTCCTTCTCCCTCTCACTCACTCCTATATCCTTTCTTCCATCACTTCCATACATTCTTTTTTGTGGGGATCTGCAGTATGTTGCTGCTACTTTGTGTGCATAATTGTAATGTCTGCACTTTGTCCATAAGACAGCAGCCTGCTCTGCCAATGTCCTCCTTGTACTTCAGTTCCTGCATTCATTTAAGCTGTTTTTTCTATGTTTCTTGTGATTCAGCAGACACAGTATGTATGTGTGTGTGTGTGTGTGTGTGTGTGTGTGTGTGTGTGTGTGTGTGTGTGTGTATTTGGGGGTATGTCTTCAGCAATCACTTCTTCTCAGTATTATGGCTCTCATCAATCCAGACATTAAATGTCAAGCTTCAGAAAGAGGCTTCTTTGATCAGGCTGAGAACAGCTCTACCTTATGGGCATAAAACAAGTACTTAGGAAACAGTTTAACTTTGTCTTCCTTGACAAACTGCCAGTGGTAGATTTCATTATAGCTCTGTGACCTTTGCACTGTAGATATTGGGCCATTTCTGTGTTCTCATTTTCAAAACCACTTTGAAAGGTCTTAAATTTTAAGCATTATTTACTAAGTAAAAAGAATATTGAGAATCTCAGGTGGGTCAGACAAATGCAGCCCCTCTCCTCTACATCTGTATCATCTAACTGCCTTACTTTTGTGCACATCTTGTACAAGGATCCATAGCTATTGTGAGCTGCTGTGTACAATTACCATGTGAGGTTCAGAGGGCTCCATCTCACAGTACCTCTCCCCATTCTGCAATACTTACATTTCTTCAACCCAGTCGTTAGTGATGTTCCTTGATCCTTAGTGGGAGGGATATGATGAGTAGAGAAGTGGGGGATGTGAAGGCTGTGATGTAGATGTTCTGTCTGTGGACAAGCACTCACACAGTTGTTTATTCTCAGCACTGAACAGTCATAGACTGCATTCAATGGTGGTTGCTGGGGGATATAGATACAAAAATGATGGAGAGTCATTTATTTGTGGATGTGGCTACAGGTTGGTTGCCTTTGAAGATTGGTTGACTCCACTTCCCACCATCATATGGGTGGCTCTAACTGGTGTTGTTGTGTTATCAAAAGAGGACATAGCTGGGCGGTGTTGGCACACTCCTTTAATCCCAGCACTCGGGAGGCAGAGGCAGGCGGATCTCTGTGAGTTCAAGGCCAGCCTGGTCTCCAAATTGAG
Source organism: Peromyscus leucopus (assembly GCF_004664715.2). Classification (NCBI taxonomy): domain Eukaryota; kingdom Metazoa; phylum Chordata; class Mammalia; order Rodentia; family Cricetidae; genus Peromyscus; species Peromyscus leucopus. The sequence goes on from NC_051075.1 coordinate 81,043,760, forward strand.
TTCCAGGAAAGGTGCAAAGCTACACAGAGAAACCCTGTCTTGAAAAACCAAAAAAAAAAAAAGGACATGAAGTTGAGAGGGCTGGTAGTAGGGGAATTGGAGGGAAAGTGCTGAGTGAGAACATGGCCAAGACACATTACAATGGTAAATGAATTTTCAAAAAAAATAACGATGAAGAACAGTTTTCAAATTAGTATAGTTTATTAAAATTCCATCACTACCCGGTCGGTGGTGGCACACGCCTTTAATCCCAGCACTCGGGAGGCAGAGGCAGGCGGATCTTTGTGAGTTCAAGGCCAACCTGGGCTAGCAAGTGAGTTCCAGGAAAGGCACAAAAGCTACACAGAGAAACCCTGTCTCGAAAAACCAAAAGAAAAAAAAAAAGCCTCTCACGGTAGAACATTAAAGGCCTCCTACTTCAATGCTCTGATGGGCAGTTGCTTCACCATCAGTGGCTTCCTTCCCTCACAAATTGAAGTCCTTTAAATCTTGACTGTATCCATGAATGCTGGGGTCATTCCTATCTTACTGCTTTTTTAAAAGAGTCCTTAACTGTGAAACTGCTTGTGTTGAACACATCCTCAAATTCTCAGGGAGCCTTAGCTCCCCAGAACACTGGGTAGGTCCAGTTATGGGGACAGGCTCCCTTATGGCCAATCTACCTTGAGCACAATTTCATTGATCATTTCCTAGAACCCCCAGAAGAACACAGACTAAGGAAGGTTCCTCTCAGTTTCCTTCCTGTTGCTCCAGGTTGTCAATCTTTCTTTGAACTCTCACAGCTTCTCCTTGCTCTTCCTCTCATCTCTGATTTTTTCTGAAATGAAGCAAGCATGGATTTGTTTCTTTCCATCTTTTTCTTTTCCTTTCTTCCCTCCCTCCCCCTGCCTTCCTTCCTACCTTCCTTTCCTTTGTTTTTATTACAAAGGGACACATATCTGAAAAATATATATATATATATATTTGCTTTTGAGAAGATCCATCCCCTTTAGCAAAGTTATGAAAAATTTGGTTATTTTTTAAAAAAATATGACCTAAATGATCATATTACGGGCCTGAGCCTGTAATGTCCACATGGAGACCACACACCTACCTCATCCTCATGGGAACAGATATATAGTGAAGGGGTGTGAGGAAGAAAGCCTAAGGGAAAGAATCAATCTGTATTAAAAGTAAAATTCCTCAGTGCTGGTGAATCCAATGACCTGCACTGAAAAAGCATAAATAAATAAATACATAAATAGAAAGATGTAAAGAAAAATTATTCTCACACATGGTAGCTAACAGCATCACAGAAGATCCTATAAACTCCAGGCAACAGAGTGATCCAACAGCTTTCTTAGAAAGGGAGGTGAGGCACAAAGTCACCTTACCTGCTAAGTAGGACAGACACCTGAGGCTCAGGTATGTCACCAGCTACATTGTTCTCCTAGTCTCCTTGCAGGAGCCTTCCCAGGATCAATGGCTTTCCACACATCCCATGACAAGCTAGACCACTGGTCAGTGTTTGTTCTGCTGTGCATACATTGTGTGAAGACTATGGTGGATGTAAATCTTTCCAGGACTCATGGATCACTGACCATGCCTGTCTTTTCTGTTATACTTGAATCCTATACTGCTGGCAGCTGGACTTGGACATGTGAAAAAGTCAACAGGTGTGACTGGTGTTGAAGGCATGAAGGGGTCATGGAGAGCAGCTGAGGCTTGGCACTGTGAGAGGTCAGGAGAGGTCCTTGGTGATGGTGCAGTCTCACTGGCAGTCAAAGGCCCAGGACTTAATGGGTCATGCAGAGAAGTTGAGGCTTGGCACCATGAGTTCTTATGGGAGGCTATTGATGAAAGTGCAGACTAGTTGCAGTAGAGGACCCCAATGTTTTAAGATGCCAGTCCCATGGGATGACCACCAAGGACAGCAATAACAGTATAATGGAGCCAGATGTAGCCTAGAAGATGAGTTGTGTGTACATCTGAGGGAAGATCTGGAGACGAGACCGAAGCCCTTTAGAGGAGCCCAGAAGATCCTGATTGGATTCCAGATATTCGAAGTTTGAAATTTTGATTTTCATTGATTTGATTGTGACTATGCCCTGATTTTTCTCCATTGAAGTAAGAAAATATTTTACTGGAGCCCACAGTTGAGAGACTTGAATTTTGAAAGGTTTGGGGCTTTCAAAGAAATTGACTATTTTAAAGGAACTGAAATTTTATGTGTTTGAATTTGTAAAGGCTGTGAGACTTTTAAAGTTATTTAAGATCATGGGGATGAATAAGCAAGGAAGGGTTGTGGCATAATAGAGAAGTGTTTGTGTTGCATGTTGACAAGGGGTCAGTTGTACTTGGTGGTCTTGTGTGTCAACTTGACACAAGCTGTAGAGTCATCAGAGGAAGGAGCCTCAGCTAAAGAAATGCCTCCATGATAACCAGCTGTAAGGCATTTTATCATTTAGTGATATTTGTGGGAGGGTCCAGCCCATGTTGTGTGGTGCCGTTCCTGGGCTGCTGGACCTGAGTTCAATAAGATAGTGGGCTGTCAAGCCATGGGAAGCAAACCAGAAAACATCTTCCCTCCATAGCCTCTGCATCAGCTCCTAACTCTGGGATCCTGCCCTTGGTGAGTTTTTGTTTTGACTTCTTTCAGTGATAAACAGCAATGCTGAAGTATAAGCCAAATAAACCCTTTCCTCCCCAACTTGCTTTTTGGTCATGGTATTTCATTGCATCAATAGAAACCCTAAGACAGATGCCTAGGAACAAACTAATTCAGTCGCTATAAAGCACAACCATACAGACAGAAAATTCATAACAGCTGTGGATAATTTGAGAAGCCATCAGATATGGTAAGATGCTGGGAGCCATCCCTAGCGGTGGACAGGTCCCAGCAGAGGATAAAAGGAGTGGACAGGCAAAGAAGTGAGCCAGGCATGATGGTAGAGAATCTTGCAGCCTGGCTGACTAGTGGCCAGCATGCTTTTTATTTATTCAAAATTTAGTAACCAAGGATAGATTCATGTTGTTCCAAAACATAGAACATATCATTTTTTTTTTTGGTAAATTGGCAGTGGGGGTCACTTCATAAAGCAAACAAGGAATTCATTAACATATGCCTGTTCACTTCTTTTGCAAATACTTTCCATACACAAAAATAAATATTCTCTCTGAGAAACAAATCCGTACATTTTAAAAGGCATGAAGAACCTTATCTTCAGTCATTACCTACCACCCTATGGTTAGATGGGCTCCCCTTACTATGATGGATTAGATCTGTTTAAAGTCAGAGTCCTTCACAGGCTTAGCCATGAAAGGAAAGGTATTATAGTAGAACTGGGTCCTATCTGAATTCCATTGTGACCAGGATTTGGTAGCCAAGAGGTCTGTGCCTTCCCTCACTGAAGAAATAGCCCAATTGCCTATAATCCCCATTCCTAATCCACTCACTTCTCCCACAGGAATGGCATCTATTGGAATGTGGGCACTGATGCCATGGTCACAACTTTTGGCTAACGCATGGTTTACTGATGGCTCAACAACCACTAATGAGACCAAAACCAAAGGGAAAGCAGAAGCCTGTAGGCCAGAGGATGGAATAGCTGTTACTGAGGGAGGAACCACCAAGTCAGCCTGACATGCTGAAGTAACAGCAGCACTGTTGGCTATAAGACAAACACAAGTGAGGCAAAGGGAAAATTTGTGTCTTCCGTCAACCACGGTCTGTGTGCAGTGGCACAGCTATATTATATCATCATCAAAATGGAAAACCACAAACTGGGAGACAAATGGTCATGGGAGATAGGATGGAAATGGCAAAACCTGGCAAAATTTAAATAAAATAAAATTTTATGTAGCTCATGCAGACAAAATGTCTGGAAAGTAATGAAATAGTGGACAAATTGGCTTCATGCTTAATGAAGACTAGAATATTAAATATTGCCAGGGAACAAATTCAGAATAAATCAGCAAGAATGATAGATTAAACATTTAAAAACTGAAAGTTTAGTCATAACACTAAAAAGTAGGGGGAAATGGAGAACCAGATTAATCCAGGTCAACCCTGTGAGAATAACTATTATAAGGATCCCATAGACAGATGGTGGGTCACTCTTTTAATCCCAGCACTTGAGAGGCAGAGGCAGGCCCATAAGAATCACAGTGACTTAAATTTAAAAGCTGCTTGCAAAACGCAGGCTGAAATTCAAAGTAAATGTCCTCTGTGATCTAAAAGTACATACACTTAAACCTTGAATTTATAAATAAAGTGAAAGGGAAATATAGATATATTGATCCACACATAATAAGTTTTGTTTCAAAATTACAAATATTTTTTTTAATCAAAAAGTAATGATTTTGTGTTGCTAAAAGTAAATTTCCCTCAGCAAGACAGAGCCTGCCAAAAAAGGAACCCCCTAGGGTTAGGATTGGGATAGGGTTCAGATTTTATTTTCCCAAGAGAATAAAAACATCCAAATCAGGAATCCAGACCAGTGATCAAGTGAAATATCTAAAGAAAAAGAATGGATCATCAAGAAAAAACTGTCCCAAGAAAACAGAGTAAATTGGCAAAATGGTATCGCCATGCTCTGTGTAACTGGTCTGAAATCCCAGCTCTAGCTCCAGACTAGTGTTGGCACCCAACCTACCATCTAGCCAGGATTGTCAATAAGTTGACAAACAGCACCCAAAGATCAGCTTAGGACTACAAACTGCTGAGGACATAAAAATTTCTGAGTTCATATGAGACTGACACACCCATTTTACAAAACGTTCAACTCAAAAATACTTAATCCTAAAACTGCCAAATACAACCAAGATGAATGTTGTGGCAAGCTGGGCAGAAATAGCTTCATTGTTGTAGGTGGTTTTATTGTGTTAGAGATAAAAAACCATTTCCTTCTTCTTTAGACAAAGAGTGAGAAAGGTTGCAGGATATTTGATCACACTGTGAACCGAGATTGTGTTATTTACTGCAAAAACCTGCTTCTAGCTGTGGTGTGACTCAGCCCTAGCACACACCTTTAACCCAAGAGCTTTCTGGTTGAATATGGTAAACAGGATTAAATAAAATCAACCATAGGTCAAGAGGCAGAGCAAGCAACCACTTGACAGTAAAAAAACCATAGAGAGTAAGAGGACATCAGGGGGACAGAGAGAGACACACACAGGAGTAGAAGTGAGGGGGCATCTAGGTGGAGGAGTTTTGTTTGAGGCAGTGTAGGAGAAAGGTCTCTTTCTGGGACAAAAGTGGAGGAGGAAGCAGTTACGTGCCTTCTCTGCCTCTCTGAGCTCCGAGTCTTAATTGGTAAAATGAAACACTTGAGATTAATTAAAAAAAAAACACAGATGATTTAAAAAGAATGGACACTCTTTTTAGTAACTACTCTATTAACAATAGTGTGCCTGAATATGAATTTTGGCCTGGGAACAATATAATCTTAGATGAGGAGATATGCAAATGCTGTAATCAATTGTTGAAGGATTTGTGATTTAAAACTCATTTAACTATAAAAATTAATGGGCCCACACATGTGTCAGTCATGAGTTTATTCTTGTGCATTTTACATCAAATTGTGATAGCCTAACTATATTATGGAGACACATGTCAGCCATTAACTCCTACAAACATCCAGGAGTTAATTTTGCATTTTAGATTCATAGGGTCTCTGAAACACATGCTTTTAAAGATGTATGTGCACAGACTAGATCTAAGCAATCAAAGATGTGAAATTCATTATTTCTCCCCCTAATTAAGAGCTATTATTTTTAGTCATGTTCAAAGCCAAAATACATCATTTTAGAATACATTTAGAATGTATTCTAAATACATTCTAGATACATTTTAGAATGCTATTGGAATACATCTAATTCAAACAGATAAGGAAAGTTCAGCCTTTCTTTCTGTAAGGATAGGAGGAGTGAATGTTACAAAGATTACCTTCAGCTGATGTCAACTGGGATGAGCACACTGGTGGCTGAGAACGTCCTGGCCGGAGAGCATACAATATACCTGCAGAGGAATCATTATTTGGGACTTTGACGTGAAAGGTAATTTTCCCAAGAGTGAAATAAATAAAAATGGAATATGTAAAAAATGATAACCAATTAAACGAGTTTTATGTCCTCTTGGTTTAGAAGAAAGAAACAATGAATATTTAAGTTTCCAAGATGTCATCAAAAAGCAAATTTAATGCAGTAGTTTAATGGAGTAGTTTTCCACTCATATGCATAAAAAATAAAGATCAATGACATATTATTCAAAATTCCTAAGCATACGTAATGAACTTAAAGTTAAATGTCATAAATTTCATTCTCCAAAGCTGGGCGATCCCTGTCTTTCCTAGGGTCCTCCTTACTAGTTAGTCTCCCTGGAACTATGGATCTCCTGTTGAAATATATGTATATGTGAGGGAATGCATATACTTGGAACATCTAAGGTTATATGCTGATTTACCTAATAACAAGAAGCAAACAGATAGCATAGGCAATTTGTGAAAAAAATCCATTTATTCTAGTATGTGAATGAATAGGAACTTTAATTGAACGTGACCATGAGGATGGGCCTCTAGAGGATTTCCCAGGGAAGAATGGAAACCTCGGTTCTAACAAAAAAAATACATGCTCATGCAGCATAGTCCAATCAATACTCTGTGTTTTGAAGTGAGTCCTGGTGCTGTATATTCCCTGTGGGTACTCAGCGCCCCCTGCTGGTCCTGAGTGTCTCTGTAGGGAGGTTTTTTGTGCAGGCTCACACTGGAGTTCCCTCACTGTGTCTCTGGCGCAGTAATACATGGCTGTGTCCTCAGTTTGCAGATTGTTCAGTTTTAAGAAAACTTGGTTCTTGGAGGTGTCCCTGCTGATGCTGACTCGGGATTTGAGAGCTGAATTATAATCTGTGTTTCCGTTATTCCATATTACTCCCATCCACTGCAGACCCTTTCCTGGAGGCTGGCGGACCCAGTGTACATGATAGCCAGTTAATGAGAACCCAGAGACAGTGCAGGTGAGAGACAGGGTCTGTGAGGGCTGCACCAGGCCAGGTCCTGACTCCTTCAGCTGCACCTGGGACAGGGCACCTGGAGACAAACAACATCACCATCAGTCATACATCCCATAGATGACATGCCTGGTCCCTCTCCTGAAACCCTGATCCACTTACAGCTTGGAAAGGTCACAAGGCAGAGGAGCAGCACCAGGACAGCCATGCTCTGCTGGAGGCTCTAGTGAGAAGGAGATGGGGCTTCTCAGCTAGGCCTGGGCTTTCATCCTGAGCCTGAGGGCTGCTTTGCATTGGGGGAGGTTCCTGAGTGTATATAAAAAAGCACCCGTTTCCAGTTTACTTTCAGGTGACTGACATTTGTCCTGTACGTCTTAGTGGAAATGGAAATGTATACTCAGGAACATTTCCTGGTCATGTGTGGTTTATAATTTCTAATATACAGGAAATATTTTTGAGTTAGACAGTGCAGACCTGCCAAAGGAAACCTGGGAATGTTTACAGTGAGTCCACATTGATGCAGTGAGGGCAGAACAGGCTACCACATCCTCAACGCATTTGTGCATCTCTAAAAATTCCAGAACTGTTCTTAGAATGGAATTTGGGGTTCTATTGATCAGAAATCATACTTAAGGAACAATTTAAAATTTATTCCTTTGGTGTCAGTGAAGTCCTCTTATTTTTATTACTCATGTATTAGATAACTTGTGTGGAAGCAGTTTATTAATTTTTGGTACATGTGATTTCATGTGTTTATTTTAGAGGAGACCCCAGAAACTGATTTGGATCCCATCTTGCTGTGCTCAGACTATTTCCCTTCCTATTCAGGACACCAGACCCGTGCACTTGTCCTTCTGCTTCTTTATCTATGACAGTCTGTTTTTCCCTTTGAGAATTTATATCTCTCTCTGTCTCTGTCCTCAGCTTGTGGCACATAAAAACCAAGGTTCCTAGACATGATTATTGCGTTGATGAGGGATGGTAAGGACAGCTGTTCATCACACCTTATAAAAAGCTGTAGCATGCATCCAGGCTTGAGGGTTATGGTAGCTGAAGTAATAAAGTGACAGAGAATGCTAAGTGATGACATAAAGTGGAGAGGAGGGCATGCTTCAACAATGGGAACTGTTTGCCCTGTGGTGAGGATCACCATAGAGGACCAGGAATTGTAGCTAGAGTTTTCCTGCCTGGCCCACAGTCAGGACAAATCTCTGTCACCCACCAGTCCCACAGCCGCTCAGACCCAACCAAGTAAACACAGAGACTTATATTGTTTAAACTCTTTGGCCTAATGGCTCAGTCATCTAGCTTTCTAGTTCTTACATCCTAAATCAATCCATTGCTATAAATCTATACCTTGCCACGTGGCCCATGGCTTGCCAGCTTCTTCACATGCTGCTTGTCATGGTGGCAGCTGGCAGTGTCTCTCTGACTCAGCCATCCTGTTCTCTCAATTCTCATCTCTGTTAGCCCCACCTATATTTCCTGCCTGGCCACTACCCAATCAGAGTTTTATTTATTGACCAATCAGAGCAATTTGATATATAGACCATCCCACATCAAGGAATTGTGGGGCTTTCTCCGTACCTTGGTAATGTAAATCACCAGGAAGAGAAGTGAGGAGCTGGATCCAAGGTGACCAGTAACATCCCAGAGATCATCACCATTTCTCTTGTATTGGCACCCCACACTATATTTCCCCCATTTCGTTGTGCATGATCTTTGTCCTGTGCTTGGCAGTGGTAGAGACAGCTCTTCACATGGTGGAGACAGTTATCCTTGGCAAGTACTGATAGGAAACCACCTCCAGGGGTGCTGTGTCCCCTTTGTCCTGATGCTCTGAGGTTAGAAGAACATTTTTCAGACATTCTACCCAGTATGTCTCATTTTGGTTCTGTTTCATAGTTTCATTTTGGTTATAAAAATTGGGGAAGGAATATCACAGAAATAAATGCACATTTCTCATACTATATTTGGAAACTTGGTATAAGTCCACCATTTAAGTATTTTTGTCTTTGGTAACTTCAGAAATAGTTTGTATTCATGTTCTGAACTCTCTTGCTCTCTGGGGTTCTGTTTTCCATGTGTCCCCTATGTGCATGTGTGTGGATCCAAGCACTGAACATAGGAAACCTACCAGTGACCACTCACTTAAAAAAATGACTCTACCCCATGTCCAGAACAATACATTTCCAACTGCTCCTCAGTAAGAGGCAGGGCCTAGAAATCATCATCCCTACTACACCAGGTTCCTGGATGGCCAGGCCCTAGTTAGGCTTATATAGATAAAAACATCTATGACTGTGATAGCCATGTCATGTCCAGAAGACAGCATTTCACAGAGCTCTTCTCCAAGCTCCACCCTATACATTCTTTCCATTGCCTTTTCCTCAGTGTTATTTGAACCTGGAGGAACTTGAATGAAAGTGGAAATCTTCTATCAAACAATATAATGAAGATTGGTTACAACACACAGTGCCATTTAGAGAATCTAGATTATGTGTCTGAGACTGTGTGTCTGTGTTTGGCATTCTGGCTTCTGTTTTGTAGGCTTTGGAACCAGAATGGAAGTCAAAGCAGGTAAAGACATCTGTAATGAAGGGCAAGAGGAGGGAAACATGAGAACCTGGGGAGCAAAAACAAAGTCTTCTGAAATTGCCATGATTATGTGTGTTCTCATAAAAATTATCTAAGTGACCCAGTTATGCTGAATGTCTAAATTTGGAAACATGAAAACTAGCCTAACACAACATAGACACAGTCATGTGTTGCCTGATATAAAGATGAAAAAAGAAAAGTGTGGTAGCACATGTTTAAAGAATCATAGGTGAATGTCAAGATACAAATAAGTGAGCTTGCTACACATGTGAATATGTCTCTACAGCAAACACTGAGTGGTAGACAGACAGTAACAAAGGATGTGTCATGTGCAAACCTCCTATGACCTGAGGACAGCATCTCAGAAAAGTCCCACGTGTCCCAGTCACAAAGGAGAACTGCTGTTCATCTCTCCAGGCAGGTTAACCTGAATCCTATACTGTTTCAATCATTAAACTCAACTGAGGCTCTGTCCTCAGTAAAGGGAAACCCACATTACCAAGTCCCTAATTTATTTCAGAATTTGTTTCCTGGTGCTCACAGTAGAGTCAATTCTTCTCTGTATCATTGTCTGCATCTTGTTTGAGTTACAGTACATCCTACATATATACATTAGAGTTGAAAATAGTGTTTTATATTTGAGTAATTCAAGTATGACTACACACCATACTTGTAGAGAGATTATCTTTGAAACTTTCAAGTGATGTGTAGAGGCAGACCAGACATACAGAGTCCAACCTTTTATGTCTTTCTGCTCCTGCTCAGGGTGACTCTGACCTCTCTGCTTTCTGATTGCTCTCTTTTGGTGATAATTACTCTCTCCTTATGTCTAGGCTCCCACTAAAGTCTCTTCAGTGTGCATTATTGACACAGTAATACAAGGTTGTGTCATTGACTTTCAAACTCTCCAATATGTGGTACAGCCTGTTTTTGGAATTGTCTCTGGAAATGACTGGTTGATTTTTGACAGAATTTCCAAATTTTATTGAAACACCAGTCTTATATGTATGAGATCCACTCCAGCCCCTTCCCTGGGGTCTGAAGACCCAGTGCATATATTAATCACTGAAAATGAATCCAGAAGGCACACAGGAATTAGAGGGCTATTCAGTCCGCAACAATCCTCCTCTAGACTCTAGTAGTTGTGACTCTTACTGGACACCTGCAAATACCAGGGATTCTGATCAGGAAACTGTCACACATGTCATCATCATCTGTCACTCACACACGGCATCTCTTCTTTGTGGTAAATTGCCTTTTAAAAGTGAAACAAGGAAACCCAGCTCAACCCCAATTCCATGGTGAGGGGTTTGTGTTCACTGTTTATCACTGTCTGGGCATACCTGGGAATCCCAGGATGTGCTTCTCTGCAGGGACTTCAGGGTCAGGGCTGGGCAGGTTTTCTTGAGCAGAATGATGTCCCATTGCATGTTTTCCTGCTATGTGAGTTCTCTTGACCTGGGCCCAAGGGAGGCAGTGCACAGGGCAGATGTCACAACTATGGTGGACACTGTATGAATGAAAGAATTCAAGAAAACCTAACCTGCATTGTGATTATGCCCTGTAAATATTCAACACTCAAGCATCCCAAGGCTTATTTATATCATTTTGGCTCCTTACATAACGGACTTGAATGTTTACAGTTCATCAAGGAAGCCTGGTTTCCAGACAAGCATGTTTACAGTTATATAAAGCTCAACTGTTGCAAGAGATTTGAGTGTACTGTCAGCCAAAATCCACTAATAAAGTTAAACCTTCATTCAGAGGGCAGAATCCGTGTTCAGCTGGCTAGAATAATTCAGAGCGTTTTCTGGCTGACCAATTGAGGTTGGAGAGACACGGGAAGGAACAGGGAGGAAATGAAAAAACTTTCAAAAGTTTTTTTCCATCTGCAAATATGGAGACGAGAATCAGCTGATCATTTCATTCACTCTGTGAATCTATCAGATTTATGCCACCATATCTGCCTCCTGAATTTTATTTATTGATGGAACAATAAAAGTAGCTACTGTATCTTGCATTTCAAGGCGGGCCATAGATCATGCCAATGCTTCAACGATGCCACAGTGCAGCCAGTTTCTCCTTCTCATCCCAGATCCTCCCAGTTAGTCATGGGCCTTTCTTGCTGCAGTCTCTTTGAAGCACTCTGTGACTACAGCCCACCCACCCACAGCCTTTACACCACAGGCCACCGAACCAGAGTGAGCAGCTCACTGCCTGCTCACTCTGTCTGTCATTCAGGCCACCCCATGCCCGTGCATTCCTTGTGCACTCAGCCCAGCTGTGCACTGCCTGTGCCTTCTGCACAGATGTTTAGTGCAGTGTCAGCCAGCAGTGGTCTCCTTGCACTCCCTGGGCAGCTGTCCCCCACTACTTGTGATAGTTGGCCTGGCACCCTCCCACACTGCATCCCAGCCCCATGGGATTCTACTACCCATTTTACTAAGTCTGGTTTTCAGGGGCCTCACTCTACCTCCCTGCACATCAAAGTTCTGCCTTCCCTGTCCACACAGTCAAATAGTCTCCCCTTTCCACCCACACAGCTGAGCATCATCACAGCAAGTGGCTACTGCTGCATAGCCCAGCCTATGCTGTCACCGGCAGCAGATCTGGTGAGACACCTGGGAAATGTTACAGAGGGAATGAGGATTAAAAAAGAAGAAAGACGTCTTTCTCATGTTAAGAATGCAAAGCCATGTTATGGTACAGATATTTAGGGCTCCATATTAGTTCACAATGGATTCTGTGAAAATGGAAAAATTAATGAGGGAATAAACAACATAGCTGGGTTTATTGACATAATGTCAGTCATAATTATTAGCAATTTATCAGTTGGTAATTCATATTTTATACTTTAAAAAGTGGTTTGATAACTGCCAAAAATGCAAAGTTGACTGATAACATACAAGCCTTAGAAAGATTTACTATTGATAAGATACAAGCCTTAGAAAGACTTACTAAAAAAATAACAAAATTTTGACTGATGGTACAAGCTCTAGCTGCTTTGAAAAACAAAAAATAAAAAAATACAAGCCTTAGAAAAAGTTACTAATGAAAATAAAAACGCAGCCGGGTGGTGGTGGTGCACGCCTTTAATCCCAGCACTGGGGAGGCAGAGACAGGTAGATCTCTGTGAGTCAAGGCCAGCCTGGACTTTGGAGTGAGTTCCAGGAAAGGCTCCAAAGCTACACAGAGAAACCCTGTCTCAAAAAAAAGAAAGAAAGAAAATAAAAAGGCTCAGAGACAGAGACATTTACACAAGAGTGTGTTGCACCACTGTATGATAAATCTGAGGAGGGCAACCTAAGATTATTAGAAAACCAACCATTGTTTATCCAGTTACCACACAAGAATGACCACCATATGATAGGTACCACCAAGGTTATGGAGAAGTTAACTGGAATCCTGTAGAAATGTTCGATTTGAGGAGATTTAAGGAAATGGTTGTTTCATATGATATGCATTCAGCACCTTTGAAGTAGACATTAAATTTATAGGAAGCTTAGAGCAGTATTAACCATCAAGACTGTAAAGATTTAGTTACAGCAATATCAGAAGCTTTTCCTCAGTTAAAATGAACATGGTGGACAGAGGAAGCCAGGTCTTGGACAATGAAGTAGGGCTAGAGGCATAAACATTTCCAAGATCAGCTTCTGGTTGAATAACAATAAGCTGTGTTGCAAAGACAGTGAATTTGATGATCATAGTTTAGCAGCGTTAAATGCTTGGGACAAGATTGAAGAATTAGGAAAGAAGATGGAGTCATTAATTAAAATTATACAAGGTCCAAAAGAAGCCTTGAATTGTATTTTTAAACATAGATTAACTTCAGCTCTAAATAGAACAGTATCAGATGCAGAAGTCAGATGAATATTATCTGAAACTTTGGCTTTGGAAAATGCTATTTTTTAATGTAAAGTGGTGATTAGGTCTTTAAAGGAAAGATCATCACCAATAGATCAATGGATTAGAAATATGGCTGATATTGTATCTCATGCTTATACTAAGATTTGAGAAGTAATTTCTAGAAATTTCAAGAAATATCAAAAGATAAGATGTTTTAACTGTAATAAACCAGTCATCTAAAAAGGGATTGTAGGCAAAGCATTCCTAGAAACAATGTTTTTTTTTCTAGAGATAATATGAATAGAAGACCTCAACCTTCTGGAGTATGCAGAACTTGCATTAAAGGCCAGTATTGTATTAATAAATGAAGATCAACAAGGGACATGTAAGGTAACCTTTCATCAAAACGAAATGCCTTGGTGGGCTCCCACTGGCCCACAATTCAAATTTGATTTAATCTTTCCCTGTCAGTACTGGGGAGACTACTTCACAGAGCAATTAAAAGACCTAATGCCTGTTGTTAAAAACCATAATCCTATGGATGACAAAATAGCTTCAGTAAACAAAACAAAATTTTATGACAGACCATAAAACTAGCATTTCAGCAAACTTCTATAAATGAGCAAAGACTGAAGCTAAAGATACAAATAAATGACATTGGAATTTGTAAAAATCATTTCACCAATATCTTGGCATCCATATTGGCCTTTTCAGAAGGTAAATATTCAGCTGCTAAGAGTTGGAACTTTATCTCAGGTAAATTAAGTACAAGATGGATTGATTGTATAAAGTCAGAAGGACAGGTAGTGAAATTAAAGGAATATGTGGCTAACATAGCAATGAATTTATGGGCACATGATATGTTACATCAATGGATCACAGATTATCAATTCCTCCAAACTCAGAAACCAACCATAAAAGAAAGTATGTTTCTGAAAGAATATTAAGTGCATTATCAAAGACAGTCACCAGCCACTCAGGTTGTACACAAGCAGGGCACAACAGCTGCTAAATTTCCAAAGATCCCAACAACCCTATTTTGAAATGGTTAATGAAAAGCCTGTGTGCACAGAATGTGTTTGACATCAGGAAAATTATAGGCAGTATAACAGGTGGTACAGGTGTTCACAATGATAAGCAGTGCTGGTTACCAGTTGCTGTTTGCCACATGGAAAGGTCATGAGCCACAACAAAACCCAGTATCAGAGCTTTATTTGGAGGGGGGGCAAAAGAATCAGGCCTCTGGGAGATGCACATGCAGGGAGGGGTGAGAGAGAGAGAGAGAGAGAGAGAGAGAGAGAGAGAGAGAGAGAGAGAGAGAGAGAGAGAGAGACTAAAGAGTTAGTAGGGGGAGAGAGAACAGAGAAGGGAGGGGAGGGGTTGGTCTGGCTTTTTTTCATGGATCTAAATTTAATAATCATTAATAGAGTTGAAATATATATAAAATAACTTGGTATTCTATTTTTGTAAAAGTAACTATATTGCAAAATAAAAATGAATTGTGTGATTTAATTTTTAATTTGAATGATTCACAAATTTAACATTAATATTATGAAATTAGAGAAACAAACATTGTTTTCCTTTTATCTTATTTTACAATATCATTCAGTTCTACATTTCAGCCACGGATTCCCTTGTTCTCCCCACTCCTGAGCCCCTCCCCTTCCCCCAGCCCACCCTCCCATTCCCACCTCCTCCAGGGCAAAGACTTCCTGGAGTATTGAGTTCAACCTGGTAGATTCATTCCAGGCAGGTCCAGTCCCCTCCTCCCAGACTGAGCCAAGCATCCCTGCATAAGCCACAGGTTTCAAACAGCCAACTCATGCAATTATGTGAGTAGCAGTCCAGTCATCCTTGTTCCACATCTAGTATCCTCCTATGAGTGAGTAATACCATATTTGTCTTTCTGAGTCTGGGTTACCTCACTCAGGATGATTTTTTCTAGATCCATCCATTTGCCTGCAAACCTCATGATGTCACTGTTTTTCTCTGCTGAGTAGTATTCCATTGTGTATATGTGCCACAATTTATTTATCCAT